>NW_010196542.1:0-3765 GCF_000695765.1 Mesitornis unicolor
CCCTGTCCCTCCGCTCAGGGGACTGGGTACCATATAGCTGCATGCTAGACATTATAGCTAAGCTGCTTGACAGAAACACTTATTTGGGCAGCAAGTCTTTAGAAATGTCACTTTTGGAACTGCTTCTGGTTTTATTGGACCAGCATCTCACTTGCAGCTGTTCAGTCATTAGCTGGATCTATGTAGATATTTTAATTGAAATCCAGCATTCTCATTTTCAATTAAAAAGAGATTTTGTGATCTACTGACAACACCACTTAGTCACAGATCATATTGAAATATAAGTTCTGGGTCAGTTTTAAACAGATTTCTTTTGCCTGGTCAGCTTTATTTTAAACTACTTCAGTTGGAGAAAATATCTCTTCATCTCTGACTGTCCCTGAAATAGTTCAAAGGAGTCCCCGTGGTACATTCATGTTCTCAGGGCAAAATGTCATTATGAATGTAAGAATATTGTAGAGGATCAACGACTTTCAGAAGGTCAGACAAACCTCCTTCTGTTCCTTTGGGAAAAAAAAATAAAAAATAAAGAAAGAATAATTCAGTGTATTAAATCTCAGTGTGGTATGGAAAAAGATCATTTATTTCTGCTGAAGCTGGTTCAGTCACATACGGAGCCTCATCCTTGAGGCCACCAATATTTCCTTTTTCTCATTTGCAACTATATCACTAGCAAAACTTACATTTCTAAACTCTTCTTTGCTATTTGCATCATTTTATAGAACACTTCCTTGAAAATGATAGGGCTACTTTCCTGTGAAGATGAGAGATCTCTTCAACATGTTGCAGGATGGCTTCTCAGGACCCTACTAATTGGAGACTGCTGCTTTCTGGAAATTGTGCTTCAGCGTCAACAACTTACCTCTCCTTGTCTATGTTTACCTGGACCTGGTAATCAGAGACCTTAAGAAACAGACAGTTCAAAAAATTCAGTACTCCCTGTCCCATATCAACCAATCTCAACATGTCTGATAATTCTCCTACTTCTTCTCCAGATTTATAGTCAAAAATCTTTGTCAATATGTGTACCAGGAAATATGGGTGCATGAGAAAAGAGAAGGGTAGGCTACAATAACTAAAAGAAAATAAAATAGGACACATCTCATAATGTAAAAGACAAGCTAAACTTGTCTGAATTAGTTTATGAAATATGTGTTACTTACTCATAGGAACAGACAAATGTCCCTAGGATATACTGCCATGTCTTTAAAAGAGGGTTCTTTTAAAATATTACCCATCAGTAATGGATTTATTTGGAATTTAGCTTGTGCCCACTTTTTCTTTTGGAAGATAGAGTACCTTTCTCTACAAACACAGAATACATGAACTAGCTATGTGTGGGGAGACCTCATGGTGGGAGGCAGGCAGTGAATGATGTTCGTACTACTCATCTCAAAATCCCATTCTTGGCTAGATTCATCTCAACATGCTTTTAGTGATTAATTGAGATGCTAGGATGAAGTTCCTCCCATCTGACTTTGTCTCCGTTGCAGGTATCAGTGTCTGAGCTGGCTGGCTCCCATCACACTGAAAGGAAATATCATCAATGCAGTCAGTGGGGCCTGAGTGAGCGCTATCTGACCCAAGGTGGACATCTACTCTGGAATGAGATTACTTATAACCTAGACTCCACTGGCCACATCAGCTAACTGTCCATTCACTCATATGGGGAGTCCAGCATTGCTCAGATGTGCATCTGCACTGCTCACAGCCATACATTCCCCCTCAGAGCTACATGTGCTGACCACCCAAGTCAGCAACAGAGATTGAAAGCCATATCCAGAAAATTATTCATATGTAGGAAATATGTATTAAAATTTCTGTTCTGACAGATTGTATTGGGTTTGCATGGCAAGGTTTTGGTAGTGGGGGAGGGCTACAAGGGTGGCTTCTGGGAGAAGCTTCTAGAAGCTTCCCCTATGTCTGATAGAGCCAATGCCAGTCAGCTCCAAGATGGACCCATCTCTGGCCAAGACCTATCCAACCAGTGGCAGTGGTCGTACCTCTGGGGTAACATATTTAAGAAGGCAAAAAAACCCCAAACCTGCTGGGGAAACAGCAGCAGAGAGAGGAGTGAGGTGTGAGAGAAACAACTCTGCAGATACTAAGAAAGAGAGGGAGGAGGTAGAGAATTCTCGAGCAAAGTTAAACCCAGGAAGAAGGGAGAGGTGAAGGGATGGTGATTTTTTAAAAAATATTTGGGTTTATTTCTCATTCTGCTCTATTTTTCCCTTAAATCAAGTCTGTTTTTCCCATGATTGGCGATTGATCTCTCTTGTCCAGCAAAGGAGGCAGAGTGATAGAGTGGTTTTGGTGGGCACCCGTCATCCAGTCAGAGCCAACCCACCACACAAATTCAGATGATTCAATGATTAAACCTGTGCCCCAAACCTCACCCTGAATCCAAAGGACACACACGTGCCTTGTGTGATCAGCCAGATTTGGGGACATGATTCACAAGCAAGTTACTTTAGGATCAAATGTAGCTGTAAATCACTTGTTTTATAATAATTGTCCCTATAGATGTCCCTCCTTAGTAGTACCCAACAGTAAACACAGGGTAATCTGAGGAATTTTAGCTCTTAAGAAAAAAAAGCACTGAACTACCTTGTGCTTATTGAAGAGGACCATGTGACAAAGGCAAGTGGAGGACAACAACTGAGTGTTGTTGACATAAGGGATGAGATTTATCTGATCAAATGTAAGCACCTTTTACCTGTGTTTAAGTATAAAGTACTCACCCAGGGCTCGTTCACTCAGTTCTTCTCATCCTAAAATAGCTCTCCAGAATGTGTCAGATGAATTGCTCCCTAAATGTACTTATTCTTTCTACTGGTTGGAAAAGGAGCAGTGACTAGGTCATTTAGTGATGTACACACTCATAGTCAGCTAGGATGAACCCCTCACATAGAAACCTTTGGTTCTACAGCAGTTAAAAGAAATCGAATGCTATCCCAAAGTGATACCTGCACATGGCCATGACTTTTCGTGAGTTGGGTCACAGACTGGATTTTTATTCCTGTTCAGGAGTGTCTTGCCCAGAAAGAGGGGATGGGACACAGCTGCAATAATGATTTTTTATGAGCTTTTTTGTGAGGATCATCTTTTATTTCAAACCATTTAGAGAGTGACATTTTTACATTAATTAGCACTTTTATTTGTGTATTTATGGAAAGATATCACAAATTTCATTTTTATTTATGTAAGCATTTCATGCTGCCTTCAACACTATCCCTAGAAACTTGGATTGTTTGCATTAAAAATAATAATAAACAAGCAGGAGTTCATCTGAAAACAGCAAGGTCTCTGAGCAATTTCATTGTGTTTGGAAAGAGGGTCACTGCTGAAAGCATTTTCATCAAGGCTGATTAGATAGAGCATGGAGTTTTTGCTGCAAATATTTTTATTCTAGCAAGGATATGAACCCTTTAAAGTCTGACATACAACATGGAGGCAGAAGGACATCAATGCAAGTGGTTACTGGGGTCCATTTACCCTCTCTGTCACCCTCCTATGAACTGTCCTGTCCACTCTGCCAGTAATCACAGAGCACCAAAACAGCTTTTAGGTGTGAAAACTATATGGGTGCTGTAGGATAATTTTTAGAGACTGTCTCACAAATTATCCATGCTATATGGCTCCCATTTTGAAGCTGAAAGAAGAGCCATGACGAATTAGGAGCTCTAACATTCTGGCAGTGTGTGTGTGACTAATCCTTTCTATCCTGCCATTAATTAAAAGGAGATAAGATTAGTCAAGCAGGAC
>NW_010196543.1:0-492 GCF_000695765.1 Mesitornis unicolor
TCAAAGATGGCCCAGTGCTAAAATGCATGTCGATGACTCCATCTTCAGAACAGAGGGTATTGAAGCAAGCCTGCAAGACTGGGCCCATCCCAGTCTGATATATCCTGAACACAGTCATTCAGCTTCACTTTTATGCCTTTTGCAGAATCTTCATTATAGCCTGTTTTCAAAAGTGTGTATTATGTGTTGCCTGCTGAGCCTATAAGCTTCTGTCCTATTACATATTTAATGGGTTTACATGACAGTATATTTGAATTTCTGTGTGTGTGCACGTGTGTATAAATGCATTAAAAGCCATTTTCTGATGAATACTTTATTGATTTCTACTTCTATTTCAAATTGCTTTAAGAGCTGAAAAGTGCTTTGTATTTTGCATGAAGACTTTACAGTGATGATCCTGATAATGGATATGGCTCACCGGCTACAGAATACCATATACAACAAATACCAAATTTTTTATTGGTAGTACACAACAAGAGAATATTGAAACTA
>NW_010196544.1:0-14903 GCF_000695765.1 Mesitornis unicolor
TTAGTGTCATCTGCAAACCTGCTGAGGGAGCGCTCATCCCCTCATCCAGAGCATTGATAAAGATGTTAAGCAGGACTGGCCCCAAAACAGAGCCCTGGGGAACACCGCTTGTGACTGGTCACCAACTGGATTTAGCTCCTTTCACCACAACTCTCTGTGCTCAGCCATCCAGCCAGTTTTTAACCCAGTAAAGCATATGCCCGTCCAAGCCATGCCCAGCCAGCTTCTCAAGGAGGATGCTGTGTCAAAGGCCTTACTAAAGTCCAGGTAGACAACGTCTACAGCCTTCTCCTCGTCTACCAAGCAGGTCACTTCATCATAAAAGGAGATAAGATTAGTCAAGCAGGACCTGCCCTTCCTGAACCCATGCTGACTGGGCCTGATCACTTGGTTGTCCTTCATAGCCAGGTTGCATTTTCCTTGATAAAACTTCAGATTACAGCTCTGTTTTCTTGGTTACTCTACCCAGGATTTGTTTACTTGTTACTCAGGAGATCTGAGGCTGCATGTACAGTTAATATACAGGTAAAGTTAAATATACAGGTAAAATGTTTTCCGTAACAAAAAACTGTGATCAGAATAGTGAGGTTCCAAGGCACAGAAGCGGAGTTGGTTGAATTTAAACTTTTGTTATTTTTTGTTAAGCCATAAACGGGACTACTTATATAAGCATTCAAACTTAAAAAAATGAAAGCTGATTATGCTATTGGCATCATTTAATTGAAGCTGCTCTTCACAGTAGCTCATATATTGCATGGAAATCATCAGTTATAAAAGTTAAGGAAGAGGAAGGAATTACTATTCAAACAGAAGTAAAACACTGGAGGCTATGCAAGTATCAGCAACTCCTCAGTCCTGAATTTGAGCATCCCACGCAGTAGGAAGAACAACAATTGAATTACACTTTATTAATGTATATTTGTGCAACTCTTTTGCAATATGCAAGGTATCCTTTCTCTTGGGTTTTACTTTTTATGTTGGATAACTTTCACAAGTAGCTTTAAGCGATTTGATTAAAAATATATTTCCCTAGTAGGTGTGTTTTCTGTCTTTGTTTATGATGTCTGCTCTGGAAGACAAGCTTGTGATTTGATGGTATTAGGGAGTTTTGTAATGTGGGAAAAATTCTTTTTAAGACTTGAAAATTTTCATTATACTGAAAGGCCAGTTATGGTCATAACCAAGCT
Organism: Mesitornis unicolor; assembly: GCF_000695765.1. Lineage (NCBI taxonomy): Eukaryota > Metazoa > Chordata > Aves > Mesitornithiformes > Mesitornithidae > Mesitornis > Mesitornis unicolor. The sequence goes on from NW_010196544.1 coordinate 1,188, forward strand.
TTCTTCCATCATGTGTAAGCTTGTACTTATTTGACAGGTGAACTGAGAAAACATTCAATACCAGACTTAAGGTCATTCCCTCCTTTCTTCATTTCTTACCTTAGTACTCAAAGAGAGCTGCAAAGGAACATGATGAATAGCAATATCAATTTTAGTTTCTAATCTGAGGCTTAATGGATTTGCTTTTCTACGGTTATGTCCAAGGGTGCACTGTCAGCATAGATTTCACATTTCTTTCTGATTTTTTTTCTTAGCTATTTTTTGCTATGCTTACTTTTTGAGCTTTTTTGGAAAAAAAACCAACAAACAAAACCAACAGGCCAATAGCATGACTAGAAGGAAGACAAATTTCTTTATTGTGCTGCTGTATACTTTGTGTAACGTGCTTCTTTGTTTCCTTTCTGGAAGTAGAGGTGGTTCTGTGTTGATATGAACAGCCCAGGCAAACTGCACAACTGGAACTGTGAAAAAGGTGACTGTAGACCTTGAAGCTCTGCCCAGGGTGGGCAGTGCTGGATATTACTTTAATCAGCCTTGAAAAAATTACTAGGTTTTGAGCTGACAATACTTTGCAGAAAGTGTCTTAATTGAAGGAGGTTTGATGCATCTGTTCTTTAATATGAAGGTGATCTTTAAAGCCTGCTAAAATTTACAAATGCCATTTTTTTGGTGATGCTTCTGGATTTACATCAAACTGTAAAACAAATTTCACAACTGTTGTGAAAACTCTGAGCATTTGCCAGTTATCAGCTGCTGTGTATTGTAGTGGCAAGAATGTCTGTTAAATGTCACTTCCTTTTTGTTTGGTGCTAAATGTAACAACCCTAAAAACTCTTGGTTTTAATTTGGCTTTGCTATCTTTAGCTTCCCTCAGTAGAAATACGAGTACATGTAAGAACAGCAAACTTCATGAAAATGAGTAAATGTGTTTTCCTTGACACCTGCTTCTCCAGACTCGAGACGAAACTTGGCATTGCTGGTCTTGTTCTAATGATGAATTGGGTTACAGGCTTAACGGAAAGTACACCAAAACGTTGTTCAAAACAGGCAGTTTATCTTTTCAGAGGTGCCCAGGTGTTTTTGTTAGCCTCCATTATGTATGATTTTGCAATTTGTGGTTCTGTTCATTATGGTTGTTTTTAATTTAATGGCACACCCAAGTGGCCAAACGGAGGCACGTCACTGTAGTTGGCAGCAGGTTACCTGCAGTGAAACTGCCAAGACCCAGAGTTTGTCTGCTTTGAATGTGACTGCAAATAAGCAAAATCTTACTGGTTAAGCAAGTGCTCTTCTGCCAGGCTCCAGAGCACAATCTTTTAAAGAAATGTGGTTTCATGTTTGGAACAGAAGTCTGAAAGTTGGACAATCTGGATTCTATTTCCAGTTCTGCCACAGACTTGTTCCACGCGTTTAGCCAAGTATCTGAGATCTGGATTTGAGAGGTGTACTGAGAGTTCAGACAGTACCTCCTCGCTCTTGGTGTTTGTCTTATTTTAAAAGCTGCTGCTTTCGCAAAGTCAGAGTTTTGAACTATAACTTATTGCTACTATTTTAGGATTTCAGTGCTAAGTAACCAATAGCACACCCAATTTACATAGAGCTATAAATAATAAATGTGTTTTTTCATCCTTTTATAGGAAGCGTGACTATGAAGGGTTTCTGTGTTCTCTGCTGTTGCCTGCGGAATCTCGAACCTCTGCTTTTGCCTTGAGAGCCTTCAATGTGGAACTGGCCCAGGCAGGTATTAAAATACATTTGTGAACTCTGGAAATGTAAAATAACCATTTTGATATTTTAAATTACACTGGTAGGTGGTGTTTTGCCAAGATTAACTTTTTGTACTATAATGGGCAATGAATAAATAGTGCAATACAAACCTCTAGTTTTGAATGGCCTTTGAAAAGTAGCCATCCTCCTCCAACTTTCCTCTTTGTTGTGCATTTTAAAATGAAATGGTAACAAACAGTCTGTGGTCCTTGATACTCATGTGTGTTTGCATCTATGTCCTGGCTTCAAATGCAGTGTCAGTAAAGTGCAGCTAAATCCTATGTGTAGAAGGTCTGTCAAAAACTTGGGTGATATAATCAGTCCCAGGTCTTTGTTGGCAGCAGCTGGGTAATGCAAAGGCTGCCAGGAGAGAAGTTGGTAATTAAAATTGTGGGAGGGGAGTGGCTGCAGTCTCTCCCCTTTGCTTGGTGATGAGAAAGTGCCAGCGCAACCAAGAAAGTTGGGAATGGGTGCCAGAACAGAGCGATCCAGGAAATGTGCTGACCAAGCAAGATCCGGATCAGCTTCTGTGGGCTGTGCTTTTGGCAGCCCATGGTGCAGCCCTTCCTCGCTGCTGTTGCTACCACTGCTTTTCCTTCTGGGAAGAAAGCTAAGGTGAGGGCTGCCCAGGACTTCATCTCCGTGGATTCCAAAGCCAGGTTGTGGTGAAGATTTTTAATTTATTTTTATTCTTTTACTTTCTAGTGTTTGTATGGTTTATGAGGAATAACCATAAATTCAAAATTGACCACTTGCCCCACTGAGTTTGGCTGTGTCTATTTGTTCTATATTTCAATGTAGATAGACCAAGTGCCCTAAAGACACTGTGAATTTGAGTCCAGATGTATCCTTTCTAGATTAAAGACTCCATAACTCAGAAGACTACAGGTTTGATGCGAATGCAGTTCTGGAGGGAGGCTGTGGAAGGTATATACTGTGATAGCCCACCACATCAGCCAGTTGCTACAGAACTATGGAAGGTAAAATAGACCTTTATTGTCCTAAAATTCACTTGACTAAAATATTACGGTGAGAAATAGTGTCATTGTTTTGTGTGTGCCATGTTGCATATTTAACAGCATTGTTTTATATAAAACAGATAATGTAAATTGTGTTTGTGTCTGTGTGTGATGTTTTAAGTTACCTACAACCAAAGAGCAGAGTTGGAGAAGGAGGATATTTAGGTAGGACCCACTTGGAGGGTCAGACTTCTGTGAACCATCTGCTTTCTTATCTTCTGTTTAGATGAAGGTAAGTTAACAGCAAGTGAAGTGCATAAGTACACTTTCTCGAGCCGGTGCTAGTCCTGCCTGAAGAGATTAAGCTGTGCAAAAAGACAGGAGGCTAAGCACGGATGTTGAACTAGCAAATGAGGTTTAAGGAAAAGCCCAAGATCTTCGTACCTAGTTACTGGATAATAGGAAGAAACTTAATACGGTCTTCTTGCATCAAGAGTTGCTTGATGACTTATTTATGTATTATGTTTTGCACAGATCCTTTTCTGTACGTTGAGTAACAGGGAATGTGCTTGTGAACTGAACAGTTTATTTTTAGCAGGATGCCCGAGTTCTGTAGGCACTAGAACATCCCACATCAAGTACACCTACAGATCCGTTCCTCTGCTGGTCACAGCCAAAGAAACAGAGACTTTCTTGCAAATTGTTTTGTTTCTAATTATATCATTGATACAGTAAATGGATGATTGAAGGTCTGAAGGCAGTGTAAATGCATTTCCCCTTGATGCTGATACAGACCCACAAAATAATTGAGTTGGTCGACATCTCTGGTTGTCATCTAGTCCAACTTGCCACTCAAAGAAGATCTAACAGCAAAGTTAGATTAGGTTGTCAGGGTCACATGGAGTTGAATTTGGAATTTCTTTGCAGATGGAAATTCTACGCATTTCTAACTTGTCATCTTAGGGCTGCAGGCCACAGCAAGTCTTGGACCCTTCCAAGAGAGCAGCTGCTGTGAGGCCTGTACTCTATGAGGTCGGGACTTGCATTTAAACTAAAGATCTGTGCCCTCCTGGGCATGAAAAGCTGCAGTTTGTCTAGATCTCAATAGCTGAATACAGTTAACATAGATGCCATAGGGAGTTAGGTTTATGGACATGCTGAAATGCAGGCAGTGAAATGTGGAGTCTTCATCCAAGCATTCATCTGCACTGTTCCTGTTAAAATCCTGGGAAAAGCAGGACACTCGCACTAATGCTGGGTCAGAACACCGTGGTTCCTGCAGGATTAAAGCATTTTGCTTGTTGCCATCTTGGCTTCCACTCTGCTGCACCTCTGAGACCACAAAAATGAGTCCTTTCCAAATCCTCTCTCAATGAATTTTGGCAGTGCTGAAACTGGCCTCTCCCTGACTCTTCCTCCTTCAAATGTGAAATAAAGCGTAAGTGAGCATTTGTTCCTGTCTGTCAGCACTCACGTTTAGGTTAAAATTGAGATTTAAACAAGATACAGTTTAGCTAAAAGAAAACATAGGTAAAGTCAAGAAGTAAAATAAAAGAAAAACACCTGTCACAGTAACTTTTAGGAGTACCAGAGCTATTCATCGATGTCTCCAGCTCAGATAAAGAGCGTGCCTTAGCCGCAACAAAGCATTCGTAGAGTTAGAATGGAGCCTGGCAAATGTTGTCTGCCTTTTTATGGGATTAAGCGAGTTGAAGATGCACCTAGGGTGATATTTTAATGCAGACATTGGAATGCAGCATTGGTTGTTTTGCATGTCAATCTGTCTGCCTTTGCCTTTTATTTCCTTCTTTCTGTCTCTCTTCCAGCTTATGGCAAACTTCCCAGGAACAAGACCATTTTTTCCCAAAATGCTTTTGCCTACTTTTTGAGGAGGAACTTGCTTTAGTGTAGCTTAACTTATTTTTGTTTCTGAAGATGCTGTCTCAGTTGTCTGATGGAGTAGGTTAGGTACAAGTTAGGTTTGGGTGTGATTTTATATATTCTTTTGACCACTTCTAATTTCAGACTGCTTGTGTATGTATCAATGTGGAGTGAAGATGTTTATTAGCAGAAGAGTAGTTTATAAAAAAAACCCAGCCAGCATCTAAGCACCACATGCCTGCTCACTCTCTCCTCCCCTGGTGGTATGTGGGGAAAAAACTGTAATGGTGGTTGAGGTAAAAACAGTTTAAAAATTAAACAGAAATAATAATAACAAAAAGTGTAAGAAAGAGAGGAAAAATAGAGAGAAATAAAACCCAAGAAAGACAAGTGATGCAAACAAAACCAGTTGCTTACCACCAACTGACTGATGCCCAACCAGTCCCTGAGCAGCATCCCACCTCCACCAACCTCCTTCGTGGTTTATTGTTGAGCGTGATGTCATATGGCATGGGACATCCCTTTGGTCAGCTGGGGTCAGCTGTCCCAGCTGTGTCCCCTCCCACCTTCTTGTGCTCCCCCAGCCTACTTGCTGGTGGGACAGTTTGAGAAGCAGAAAAGGCCTTGATGCTGCTGTGTAAGCACTGCTCAGCCGTAACTAAAGCATCAGTGTGTTGTCAACACAATTTTCAGCACAGATCCAAAACACAGGCCTATAGAAGCTGCTATGAAGACATTCAACTCTGTCCCAGCCAAACCAAGTACAACATTCACATGCAGATAATTCAGATACTGAGATACCAGTCGCAACCCTTCTAAACAGCTAAGACCTCCAGTTATATTCCTTTCTCACAAAACTTAAAATTGATTTTGAAGTGGAAGAAAGAACTGGCCTGTCTCTGTGGTAAGATTTCACCTTACATACGATTTCTCTAAAGGAAAACCAATATGAAACAATCCAAACCGAACTGGTTGTGAAATAAGATATTGAAAAATAATTCAGAAAGTATTTCTAGGAGCTCTGATAGTTCTGAACACTGCAGAGCGCTGGAGTGCGCTAACAGTCCAACCTGACCCGGTGACCTTTGCACTCGAGATGTGATTTTATTTCTACATTTCAGCAAATACCCCAAGAATGACCTATTTGAAGCACAGCTTCACAGATGTTCAAGAATGTCACTGTAATTCTTAGAAAGAAGGATTTGGAAAGATGCCTGAACTCACAAGTATTGCAGATCTGTTAATAGAATTAGCGTATCTTTTGCACAGCATATTCCGTGTATACTCTTTTCTTGCTCTTGAGTTTGTATGAGGACAATTTTGATTTTCAAGAAAAATACTAATTTTCTAATACTGTGTTCCCAAAGTTTTGGATTTTCAAGGATTTCATTTACAAAATGATACTCAAGATGAACAAATGAGAAGCAAAACTGACATTTGTAGTTGTAACTTAAAATTGGCATTTTGACATACTAAGTACTTCCTCAAAGCAGATTTTGTTGAATCTAAAGAAGATCTAGTCTTGTCAGATCCTGAAAAAATATTTACAAATATAATGGATGTAAAGAAGAAGTTGAAAGTGAGCTAAAAAGGCTAAGATTGTGAGAAATCTGCTCCATAAGTTTTGTTTATAAATATTTATGTATATCATTGTGGCCTTTCTGACAGTGTTGTCTGCAGAAGCCAGTGTGTGTCAGTAAGAGGACCAAAGCTAAGTTAAAGTTAAGTTAGAAAGAAGTGGTGCGGGAAGGAAGTCAAATACAAGATAAGCACCAAAAGAAGAATGTGTGAATATGAGGTTCTGTGCGATGCTTTTTTAAACAAAACCATATAGTATTCATTATATTACTTCATTAGGATGCTGTCTTTACAGAATATATTGGTATGTTGTACTGATGGTTTTTATTGCTTGGCTCTGAAGGAAACTGTATTCTCTTTGGAAAGTAGACATAGTGATCTGCAGATATTTTGTGGGACCGTATGAGTCCATGAAAGAATAAATTACTTTCAAAATTATTTTTAAAGAAATGCTTTTAGCTAACTGGCTTGATGTCCAAGATTTCATTTTTTGTGTGCAGCAACTTGCAACATACGCAAGTTGAACATTTTTGTATTTGAAGAAGATTCTCATTTTCAACTGATGTGGAAAATTAGAAAAAATTTAACCCAGTGAGTACAATCCCTGTAAGAAAAGGTTTATACAAAATATATTTCAGCCTTCAGAATGCAGTTCTACTATCACTTTGTATACGTTAACATGAATTTTTTAAAAATAATTTTCAGGCTGTCAAGAGGCATAACTTGACTAAAATGTGGTTCATGAAGATCGTTGATGAAAGAGTAAGTGCCATTCAAAGTCTGATTCTGTTTTTAGTCGTATTTGGGGGTTTCCCTCCCTTATTTTTATGTGTTTGTGTGTAAAACAAAATCTTAAGTGATTAATCTTTTCCAGACAGGAGTAGTTCTCTTTAAGAATGGTACTACTGTATTTCCTTTTAATTCTCCCTTGATGCCCCTGCTCATAATTTCTGCTCTTTCTGGCCAGAACGGCTCTGGGTTTTTTTGCTTTAAAATAGATGTAGTTTGTGAGTCCACATCTTTTCTTGTTCCCTTCTTGGATAACCAGTGTATCTGTGCTCATGTTTTCCATTGCTGGTTCCTGATTTGAAGTGGTTACCCCTAGAGGTAATCCATGGGGAGTTACACTTTGATACCTTCTGTATGTAAGTGAGGGAAGTTCCGTCCTATGGGATTAAGTAGTGAGGTCTCGATAGGCAACTGTTAAGAATTCTGGAAAACTACATTTCAATAGGAATAGAAATGAAAAAGAGAAGAGAAACAAGAAGACAAGAAGAAAAACTCACACTTGGTCTCTTTTTGTGCCATTCTGATCCTGCCCCAATAGAAAGGGCATCTTGCATATTGCAGAAAATTGCACAAATCTACATCATTGGCATTATCTTATTCCTCTCCCCCCCTTTTTCTTGTGAAAAGTCATGGATATAAATATCCATGACTCTTGTGATGAATCATGGATATAAAAATCTCAAAAATTAAATGTCCCATCTGAACCTTTGTGCCACACTTTGCTGCTTCTCCTTATCATGGCTGTGGAGTTTTTTCTAAGCAGTGCTGCCAATTGGAGCATTCAAATCACATACATTTTAAAATATTCCCCCTTTTTTGGGAAAAAAATGAAGAATTTCACTGATACAGTGATGCAGAAATTTCTTAAGGTGGTTTTACTGCTAAAGTTGATGTCTCATGAAGTTATACTTTGAGGAAATTCATGGTTGGTTACCTGCAGAGTGTCATTGCTATAAAAGACTTCTTAAGACTGGAATGTTTCAACCACAAAAGCCACTAGGACAGGAAGAATGATGGAGGATGTTATATGTAATAATGGATTAAGCTGACCTGACTGTAGTAATAAACTTGCACAAATAGCAGTTATATTTGCATTTTACTGAAGTTCTGTATTCACATTACAGGAGAAGAATTTGGATGATAGAGCGTACCGTAACATCCAGGAGCTTGAAACGTATGCTGAGAACACGCAGAGTGCTCTCCTGTACCTCACCTTGGAAATGCTGGGTAGGCATTTTCCCCTTTTTAGCTTTTGTTGGTGACTCAGTAGTGCAGATACAAAATTTATTGGTGCTTCAGAAAGCCCGCTATTTTTCCACTGGAGTTTAGTTTCAGTGGAGGTCGTCTTAGGTAATGCTTCAGATATCTTTTGAATGCTTAACCATAAATCCGGACTCTTACTGCGCCTGTCCTAGAACTATGTACTTTCCTTAGCAGCTGCTCAGTGGAAAGCTCATTGAAGTGCAGTTTCCTACTGCTCTGTTCTTTGCTGCTTTGTTTTCTCTTTTCTTGCTCCTATTACAGAGTGTGGTAAATTCAGCTCTTCACGGCATTTTCTGATTATCCCACTTGTCCGAGCTCAAAGTGCTGTAGTTCTTCTGCAGCTGTTTCTGTACTGCAGTGATGTACACTGGTTATCCTGAAGCAGCTGACTTCCCAACCTACACACTTCCCTTGGTGGTGATGTAAATTTGGGGCTGAGTCCTCTCCTTTTCCTCAAAGTAGGTTAACTATCAATAATTGAATAGCTAGAAAAAATGCAACAAAGATGATATGGTCATTGTGGTTAAGAACTAATATCTGTGTCATGTCTAATACAGGAGTCACAGATTGGGAAAGAGCTGTTCATTTGCAGTGAAGAAAAGGGTGACTTTCAGGTGTCTGTTGCATTATTGAAGTATTCCCTGTATGAGCTCAGATGTAAAAGAAATGTGAGAATTATTTCGTAGTATTTAATGTTGTCGTAGCAGTATTTTCCTCTTGCTTATTAGTCTGATGGAAGGTAAATTCTGAGGTTAAAAGAGTTTAGAAAGAAAAAAGAGAGAGAAGTAAAAAGAGACACATGGTGAGCACATTCTTCTTAGGAAGAAATGAGGAACCGATCTCTTAACGTCTGATGTTGGCTTCCTTAGTAGGAAATCAGTGAAATGTTGCAAGTGTCTTTCAGAACTTCTGATTGAGGAAATGTAGGAGTATGAGAAATATCAATGTCCTCCAGTCTGAGAAATGTCTGTGGTCCTGAAGAAGTTCAGTCATGCTTGGGTCACTCCAGACACAAGTCAGATGATCCTCTTCTTGAAAATCCGTTATGGGGAATCTGGATTTTCTAGGTGCCCTATTGTCATGTTTAACTTCTTTTAAATATATCAGTGTAACAGAATATCTAAGAAAAAGTCTCCTTTACTGCCTATTAAACAGTTAACTTCTGTGGCTTTTTCCACAAATGGAGAAATTAATTGAACACAGCCCATTTCTTCTTGTTTCCCATCAGCAGTCTTTCCTAGACTAGGCGGACCTGGTTTCATTACAGGCCTTGTTTGCTAAATTTCTTGTGCTTTTTAGCTTCTTTACTCCTGACCTGTCTCCAGTTTGTGTGTATCGCTCCCAGTAGTAGTGCTGCTTTATTCTTGCTGATTTCATATTAGTTCTTTTGTCAAGCTCATTATGATTGGTAATCTTGTCATCTAAAGTCCTAGTACTCCCTTCCAGCTCCTTTAATTTAATAATATTAATATTGTGCTCTCTGATACATTGCCTAAGTAGTTAGGAGTCTGGTAGTACTCAATAATTTTGTTAAACCCTTTCAGAACCTCACTTCTGGGGTACATTCCCAGGCTGAGCATGAGTCATTGCTAACTCTTATTCTTTGAGCTTTTTTTTTTAATTCCTAGTTATTTGTAAAGCCTGAGCTGTGCAGTCAGTATCAGTAAGTTATGTCCATTAATTCCTCCAAGCCACATTCTACTTTCTGCTGCCATTGCCAAAATAAGTCCATGTAGTCTCCCTGTAGCCACTGCTTTGCAAAGGCTTCTGAGACCCATGCAAGGCTCAGGTAGGCTTGGGCAGTGAATCTGGTATGCCCAGTGTGGTTTTCAGGTGTCAGGCAGGCTCATTAGTCTGTAATTCCTGTATCCGCATTTCTTTCTCTATAGAATGCTGCTTCTGTTAGAGCTTTTGTGAATTTTAATTTCAATTTTCCTTTAAATTTTCATTTTGTCCCGGACCAGTCCTATGAAAGCATTATGGTGTTATGATGGGTCTAAGTCAACCTTGTATGGTGTTGCCACGAAGAACGATAGTGCTGCTCTGGCCCTCTCATCTCTCTCTTCTTTCAGGTCTCACAGTCGTGTGACTCTGCAGTAACCAAAGTTTTCTGTTGCTTTGGTGATCTGATTTGGTTTGCCGTGCTGCTGCCATTGCCCATGACAGCACAAGGGAGGGGGCAGAAATAGGGGTCTGGGGGGGGAAGCGTAGAACTGTTTTCTTTGGCTTCAGCACACTGCTGAATCAGCTGCAGCTGATCATGAAACCATGCTGCAAGCATTAGTGCCTGTCAGGAATCTCACACTTGTATGTTTTTTCTGGCAGGAAAACAGTTCTTGGAATACTGTTGTCCTGGCAGAGGATGTGCCAATGAAAATGAGTTTGTGTGCTGATGTATTGTATCTGAATTGGTGCCACTTTGCTAAGTATAGCCTTTGCAGAACCTGCAACAAGCTAAGATGTGTCTTGCTTCTGAATGTGGGAATCGATGAATTGGCGATTAGTGAACATAGACAGTTCTGTCATGGACCAATGCACTTAGCCTTCCTGAATTATGAGTGAGATACACATCAGGGAAGACTAAACCCCTCAAAAGACCTGACAGTATGTTTCTAAACTTATTACTTCTGCAATTTTAGGTGTGAGGGACATCCACGCCGACCATGCAGCCAGTCACATCGGGAAAGCGCAAGGCATAGTTACCTGTTTAAGAGCAACTCCTTATCATAGTACAAGACAAAAGGTCTTTCTTCCCATGGACATTTGTATGCTGGTAAGAGAAGCAGGTTATCTGGAATTGAACAGTATGGGGTTTCTAACCGTGTCTCTCAGTGCTAGATATGAGGTCATAATTTATTAGGCCAGAAACAGAACACCTTTTTTCTTTATCTTAACTCTATCTGCTGTGGCCTAGTGACATGCCATTGTCATGGTTTGATATCTTCTGGGAGGTGAGAGGAATGACCTTCATGAAACTCTAGCGTATCTGATTATTTATTTTACTTAAATGTGGCACTATTTTAGCTTTCAGGATTTTTTCCATTAATGTGTAAAAATACACGTATGGAATGAGGCCTGTGTTTTGTTGGTTTGGAGTTTATAGTTTTGGTGGTTTTTTTTGTGGGGAGGGGTTGTGGGTTGGGTTTTTTCACAGGGTGGGTATGTGGGTTTTCTCCTTTTTTCTTTTCCTATCTCCAGAAAAGGAAGCACTGGGAGAAATTTTACTTCTGAACAACCTTCTGGGTTTCTCTTTACTACCTTTTCATAAATGTACTGGTGGGTTTGGTTTTTTTGGGGGTTGGGGTTTTTTCATTACTTATTTGATAGCTATAAGCATACATTCAGTACATTGCTGTAGGAGATGATATAGTCCTCTAATTTAAACTGTACCTCTAAGTTGCATTGGAATTTAGCAGATCTTGCAATTTGTGTAAAATGGGATTAAAGCTCATTTTTTCATTAATGTTCCCTGGCTTGATCTGCAGGCATCACAGGTGTTATTCCTTCATCTTCAGTCTTTATTTTTAAATGCTAATGCTGTTCTTTTTATACTTAACCAAAATGTATGTAATTATAGTGATGCTTAAGGCAACTTTATTGGTATTTTCTGAGTATCATTTCAATACAATTGAAAGTTTTGATTTGAAGTTTAGTAATTCGGGTAGTTGCAAAAAACGTAGCTACTGAACTGGGTCACGGTTATAAGACTGCAGAGAGGAGCTGCACCCTGCTTGCAGCCCTTCTGGAACTGGATGGCATGGGAGGCCTTCCAGGTATTTAGCTTTTCAAACATAGTCTGAAAATTCACAGTCATCCCTTGCCATGGAAGGTGTTTTAGAGTGAAACCAAAAGCAGCTTGCATCCCTTCTGTGCAGACTGAGCGTCTTGTCAGCATTCCAGCTGCTGCCAAACATCGCAGAGTTCTGCTGGAGCCTGTGTCTCCTGTGAAGCCTCCCTGCGCACCTTCAGAGAGCTTTCACATGTCTGAGCACTGCTGAGAACGGGCAACTGCTGCAATTCTGAATATACCATATTATGTTGGTCACTAGAGTCAAAGAATAAGTTTGGGGTAGGTTTTTTTGGGCTTTGGGGTCAGGTTTTTTGGTGGTTTTTGGTTAGGTTTGCATTTGGGGTTTTTTTTTGTTGGTTTCTGTTGTTGTGGTTGGTTGTTTTTTTGCAAGCCTGATGATGCACACCAATCTCAAGATAATGACTTGCTTCATAAGCCAGAATGGCTTCTGTGTTAGTTATTACTGGCTTTCTTCTCCTTAATACTGATTCTTGGATTATGATTATAAAAATTGGGCACCTACACTGATCTAAATTCTCAAAACTTTAAAATCTGTCTTGGTTATCTGACTGACCACAAAGTCTTCAGGGATCAGATTCAGGCAGAGTCTGTACCACCTGTTCTCTTTGTTATCTTGATTTTGTTTTTCCAAGTGACTGACAAAAAAAAAGGGGAAATAAAAAAGGAGAGGGCAGTGGCAAAACATTTAGGCTGTTTCAGTCTTGTGTCATTAGTTTGGTTGCTGGGACAGGTTTTTGAGAAGCTAAAATGGATTTCTCTTTTTTATTTTCCTTCCTATGTCTAGCGTGGAGTTTCACAAGAGGATTTCATAAGAGGCAAGCAAGAGAAAAATGTAAGAGATGTAATTTATGACATTGCCAGCCAGGCCCATATTCATCTAGAACATGTGAGTTTCCTTCCCTTTTTTAAAAATTTAAATAAACATAATTGATGCTAATCTTCACAAAGCATTGTGCATATGTGTTGTTAGAAGAGTTATAGCTGCACACTTAATTTCACATATTTTACCTTTAATTACTTTGACAGTTTAAATAGAACAAGCAAAACAAAAAACACTGCACAAAACCTGTAAATATTTTACAACTACTTCATTGTGAATATTATATTTATCTGTATGCACAGGAGGCAGTTCACTCACAGCCAGGTCCAAATGTATACATGTAAATACTGCCTAAAAGCCTTATTACTGGGAGAGAGGCTTCAGCAGACTTTTCGTAAGTGCAAGCATGTGCCAGCATGGGGTCAGCAGCATAGGAAGCACCTCTGTGTATGGCACTTAACAGCACAATGAAGCAAAGTCCTGCTCGTTTTTCTTTATGCTCTTATTTTAGCTGCACTTTGAATTGCTTGTTCGTACGTATTACAAAAGCAAAAGGAAGTTTCATCTGCAATGTTTGCCTTTATCTGGAAAACAAAGCTTGTAAGAAGCACTGTAAACAGTTTCTTATGTCTACGAGTACATGTACACATACACTTTGTATTGCACCCAGTACTTCCAGTTAATGTAGTTGGAAAAGATACCACTTCAGATAAAGAAATGCCAGATTTCTCTCTGCATTTACACCATTAATAAAATCCTCAATTACAGCTTTACCTGTCATCATGGTATTTTATGCTGTGGAGTTAGGAGAGCCCTTCTTCATTTTCGTGAAGGTAAAATGAGGCATT
>NW_010196544.1:14922-16699 GCF_000695765.1 Mesitornis unicolor
AGGCCGTGGTTACTTAGTTAATTAATGTTTTTATTCTTTTCTATTTATATATAGACTATTATATTATTTCTATATATATATAGACTATTTATAATTTGCATTTAATGCATTCCTGTTCATGTTATTTCACCTGATGTCTCAGTTTTTGTTGTCACGTGCCCGAGGAAAAGGGAGCAGAGACAAAGAAATGCAAGGTCCAAACTGTCCATTATCTTCGTTCAAACTGAAATATTTTGATTTTTCTTTTTATTCTCCACCCCTCAATCCATAATGCACAGTGTGTAAAACCCACTGACTTTGGTTGCAGTTGTGACTTGCAAAAATGCCACGTGCCTGGCCTGTGATGCCTCATATAAGGGATGGGAGTCATGAAAAATGAGCAATGTGTATTTATTGTCCAGCTGTTTAAAATGTGGTTGCTGGTATTGCATGGAAACTTTGAGACAGAAGCAGGGAGAGAATTTGGTTCTTCAGAGCCTTTCAGATAACTTGATAATTCTTAGTGCATGGGTCCCCTGGCTCCCAATGTCCCAACCAGCTTCTGAAGAGAACAGGCAGAGCCTTGCCCCCCTCTTCCTTCGCACTCCATTCCTAGAGCCCTGGCCGTGTCATGCACTGGGAGGGTCCTGTGGAAAATATGCAATGTGATCGCGTAATTAGAGACTATACAGAAAAGCATAAATGCAAGGAAACCAGATTGGGGCAGTATTAACATTTTATTCAATTGAATGTTGATCTTGGCACCCTCCCACCCCCCTTTTTTAAAAAAATGGATGGGTTATATCTTAATGAAAATTTTTAAAAAATCCTCTCTTAATACATCATCATCAGTGAAGAATCATTGAGAGTGCAGGATCTCTAGAGAGTTCAAATCATTTGAATTGGCAATAACCTGCTGTAATAACAGGGCATTAGCCTCCTCGATAATTAGATGGTCTTTGTTAATGCAAGAATAAAAATACTTTCTCCCATAATGGATGAAATGGGCTTTTGCTGGCAACATTTGCTGGGTATTTCGAGACTTCAGGTGAATGTAATGGGCTGGTGCCTTTAAATGCATCTGTTCTCCTGTATAAAATCACCAACTTGTTTTGCCTGAGGGTCTTTCCAGCCACTCACCCTCTGTCTTAGTTGGAATTACAGGGTAGGGTAAATTTTAAACCTGCAGAGAGGTTTCAGCAGTCTCAGGATTTGTTACACAAACCACATATTTTGGAGGATGAGGGTAACAGTTACCATTCCCATTTCACAGTCAGAAGAAACACAATCCTCAAACGCAAAATGAAGTCTCAGAGATGTTATGTGAAGCATATTGTAATGTGGCACATAATTTTGGGAGAAAAGTTTCTAAGGGTGGTCAGCTCTTCCTGATACTGTGACTGATGACCAGCAGAGGGCAAAGTAAGATAATGAAGATTGCAGTTTTGTTTAGGAATTGTGTGTTTTATTGGAATAAAAGCATACAAGAAAAGTACTCTGTCAGTCCCACAGTGAGCCTTTCAAAAGCCTGCAAATACATTTACATGTTCCCTCTCTTTCTCTTAAGCACTCCTTTCTCCATTAGTCTTTGAAAAATAAGGTCTCCTTTTGGCTTTTTGCATTTATCTCAATTATGCTACATCATTATGGACTCCATTTACCAAGGAAGATAACATGCTTTCTGAATGACATGCACCCCATTCTGGGTTAAGAAGGTCAAGCAAGATACTTTCTTTTTTCATCTTGCAATTAATAATAGTAAGGCCGAGCATTAGATCAGGGAAGAGCTTTTATATAT
>NW_010196545.1:0-547 GCF_000695765.1 Mesitornis unicolor
TGAGCCACTGGAGAAAAGGGATGCAGAGTCCCCAGAGAGAGAGGAGATGCTGAGTCCCCAGAGAAAAGGGATGCTTAGCCCCTGGAGAGGGGAGATATTGAGCCCCTGGAGAGGGGAGATGCTGAACCCCCGGAAAGAGAGGATGCTGAGCTCCTGGAGAGGGGGGATGCTGTGCCTTCTACAAGGAGGGTTGCGGTGTGCAGTGCGAAGAGGGCTGCGGTGCCCCTGGAGAAGGCGATGCTCTGCCCCCAGAGAGGGGGGCTGCGGTGCTCGGTGCAAGGATGGGTGCTGTGCAGTGCAAGGAGAGGTGCTGCTGCAGTGAGGGTGCTGTGCAGAGGTGCTGTGACCCCGGGCCAGAGGTGCCCACACAAGGGACAGGCAGCCCGGGGGTGCCCGTGGCACCGAGCCCTGCTGCCCAGAGGATGCCGGTGGGGTGGCTACGCTGCAGCCGCTGCTGAGGGCCAGGCGTGTTTCATTAAACTGCTGAGGTTCTGGGGAAAATTAATTTTTAATAA
Source organism: Mesitornis unicolor (assembly GCF_000695765.1). Classification (NCBI taxonomy): domain Eukaryota; kingdom Metazoa; phylum Chordata; class Aves; order Mesitornithiformes; family Mesitornithidae; genus Mesitornis; species Mesitornis unicolor. The sequence continues at coordinate 516 of NW_010196545.1, forward strand.
CGTTACATAAAGTAATTGCACAGATAACAGCT
>NW_010196545.1:589-1203 GCF_000695765.1 Mesitornis unicolor
ACTTGTCTTGAGCATGTCATGTAAAGAACGGCGCTGATTTCCTGTTACATCCTATGTACTTTGCCATCCGTACACATTCCCAGGGATTTGCTGTCTGCCCAATAAAAATTATAAGGACAGGTTTATCTGCCTTTTCAGAGACCAAATTCTAACCCAGAGAAACTAGTGAAAACTGAATAGATTCGTGAATATTTTTTAAGAGGGAAAACCAGGTCTTATTTATCCCAATGCAAGTGCACAGCAGCAATGTGAAAGCCGTAAGAGAAGAACGCTCGTCCTGAGGGAGAGCCGCTGTCTGAAGTGAACGCTGTCACCTCTACAGCGGCTTGCTGCATGGCCCAGATCGTGGCAGGGACAAGGGCTCGGTCCCTGCAGGGAGAACATCTGCTCCCCCCGCACTGGTGTGCACTGCAGGCAGACGTGGTCCTGTGTGCGCTGCCGTGCCAGAAATGCTGGTGGAAAAGGTTAATGGCGCTGTCTCTGGGGCCCGGCCCCGGCGGCGCTGAACTTTCGCTGGAGCCAACTGCTTGGTATGCTCAGCCGCAGCCCCAACAGCTGGGATGGTTCGTGCCATAGGAACCCGCTCCCGGGAAAGCTCCCGGAGCTGCGGACGG
>NW_010196546.1:0-350 GCF_000695765.1 Mesitornis unicolor
CAGTTTGGGGACCATTCCAACCCCACTATGGGACTGGGCCCAGTTTGGGGGTGGAACCCAGCCCCACTATGGGACTGGGACCAGCTTGGGTTCCCAACCCAGCCCTGTTATGGAACTGGGCCCAGTTTGGGGGCCCAGTTCAGCCCCACCATGGGACTGGGACCAGTTTGGGGGAGGAATCCAACCCCATTATGGAACTGGGACCACTTTGGGGGCCCAGTTCAGCCCCATCAGTGAACTGGGCCCAGTTTGGGGACCATTCCAACCCCATTATGGAACTGGGACCAGTTTGGGGGCCCAGTTCAGCCCCACCATTGAACTGGGACCAGTTTGGGAGAGGAATCCAGACC
>NW_010196547.1:0-567 GCF_000695765.1 Mesitornis unicolor
CTGCCCCCAGACTCCCGCGGCCTGGGGGGTGCCGAGCCCCGCGGCCCGGGCCGCCACCGAGGCCTGGGCCAGGGAGACACTTACGTGTGTGTGAGTGAGGGCTGGGCGGAGGGAGGAAGCTCAGGCCCCAGGCTGAGTCGGCCGCTCTTCTGCTCTACCCGGAGGGGCCTGGAGCTCCGGTAGTCTCAGCCGAAAAGGCCCTTGGTGCGAGGATGAACGGCTTCACTGTGTCCCGACGCGCAGGGGGCGGCGGAGGCCTTTCGGCCTTTTCCACTTCACGGCCGGCTTCATAAATACGGGCGTAGGGATCAGTCTGTTCTGCAGCTAATAACAGAGGGAGATGCTCCTCTAAATTTACTTTATTTTGGATTTGTTGGAGCAGTATGTCTCCCTTCACAGTTGTCTCTAGTGTTCTGAAGACAGAATGTAAGTCATGTGTATCTAGGTCTCAGTTGTCAACCTGAGCTGGTGTGTGCAGCATAGAGCTCGTTGATATCAAAGCATGTTTAATGTTCAAATGTGAAATTACTTACCCCCCCCCCCCCCCACACGTGTGTGCGAACGTTT
>NW_010196547.1:598-31499 GCF_000695765.1 Mesitornis unicolor
TGGGTGCAACCTTATCCTTTCTAACACAGATAACTGCATTTGGTGCATAGTGTCTTGAGGTGAAGGGAGAACTTTGTGCCTTGATGTGCTTGTGACATAGAGCAGGCTCTGTACTTCAGGCATTATTAGTATTTAGGTTTCTCAGAATAATAGGTAAGTCTTTGTTTTTGCTGAGGTTTTTTTTCCCCTTTTTTCTTCCTTTGCCCACAGCTGTACTGGCAGAGATTGCTTTTTCCTTACCTGCTTCCTATTATGCTTTTGTTGAAGATTAGGGCTTTGTATCAGAGTTTTTCCTAAATCTGATTAGACAAAATTGGTCACTGTAATGTAAACTAAATGGGCAGGGTGAGCTACTCGAGGGAACTTCACCTGAAACAGATATATCTGAAAGTACTGTCAGAATTGTCAGGGATTTGCAATGAGAGGGGAAGGGAACAGAACATCTTGATCTGAAAGAATGTCTCTGGATAAAATAGCAGTATTACTTTCTGGAAGCCCATACGAGAGGAAAGAAGTTTTCTGAGTTTCTTCTAATACTCTTATTTTTGTGGTCATGGCAGATTTATGACATTCTTGTGTTTCCTGTGCTTGGTTTGTCTGTTTTTTGTTTCCCCATTCCCCCCCCCCTTTCCCGCCCACCACCACCACAGTGAAGCTTGTATGGAATTGGTGAAAAAATTTAAATTTCTCATGCTTCATGCCTGTTAAATGCAGGTTTCTTGTGATTGAAATAAGCAAGTTAAAATAATATTTACTTATTCAAAGTCATTCTTCTAAACGTACTGCCTGAAACAAGGGAAACTATTTTGTCTTGTTGATCTGCACTTGTTAAACTGTCTATTGAACTTCATTTTTTCCGCGTTCTGTCTGCCTTGTTAATATATTAAAAACAGTAAAAGTTTACCAGGTGCTAATTAATAGCAGTAGGGTACTCTGCATTTTTATTCATGTATTTATTCTTACAAGTAGAACAAGTCTTCAGGGCTATTGGCCAAGGAGTATCATAGAGAAGGAGGCCTCAAGAAAGACTTTTGAGCATCCCTATGAAATAGTTTGCTTGGGAACATGTTTGAGACTATAAGAAGCAGCTGTTTGTCTGAGCTGGGTCTAAGACAATATTGCCAGGTGTTGGGAGAAAGGGAGTTTTATTCTGTAGTGCAAGCATTAGTATTACTTATCAGCATGTCCAGTCAGAGAGGATATTCTGGTGGCCTAAAGCCTATGTGATATGCCAGCCTACCTAATTCCTACATTGTACCTATAGCTGTTTCAGGTACTTGTGCTCTTTTCATCTATCGATGTTCTCTATAGTATGCTTTAGCCAGGTGCAGTGCTTTTTTCTGGCTCTAAAAATAGATTTAAGGCCTGACTTCATTGATCAGAGCTCTTCTTCCTTCCATCTGTGGAGTGCAGGTACTCCTTCTGTCACACAACACTGATGTTGCTTTATTTCTAGTTTTGGTTCCTTTCTATCTTAAAAAAACCCAAACAAACAAATAAAATGCCACTTCATTTTATTTGAGGTTTTGTTTTTTAGAGGTTTTGGGTTTTTTTGTCCTGTAGTGCTGAATTGCATATTTTGCATCTTTGTTTTTTTCTACTGGAATGCTGAAGCAAGAATAGTTTTCACAGAAGAATCATATTTGTACTGGAAAGATGAGAAACATAAACTCGTGACTAGTGAGAGAGGCACTGTTTTGTACGTTTAAGTCTACAAGCAGTTAGATCATGGTGCTGTAGTTTGGTATGTTGTAATTTTGGAAGTAAAGAAAGCTGAAATGTTTTGACTCTTGTGGAATTGGACAGTTTGTAGGTCTATGTCCTTCCTAAACTTCTTGGTCACTCTGCTTCCTGAATTACTTCTTTATAAATAACTCATATCTAGATTTTTGAACTTGCAACCAACTTTTGCTGGGCTTACCATGTTCAGTTTTGTAGATATTTTGAAAACATATAACGTTAAAGCTAATGATAGCTTTTTTTTGAGGTTTTACTTATGTTTAATTTGTTATGCCTAGGAGCTGCTCTCATAGAAAAAGAGAGAGGAGATATGGAAACAATGAGAGAAAACAGAACACCTCAAACATAAAATACTTCCTCGCAACTGTTACCGTGAAGTCTAAATTGCATTTCATTTCAATGCTACTGTTGTACTTATGCAAAGTGTTGTTTAAATTAGAGAAAAGATACCTAGTTTCTAAAGATTACTGCAAATTACTTTTTCACCTGATCTTTCATCAATTTAAGAACAAAATTGTAAAAATCATAGGCTCATCTGGCTAGCTAGTACTTGTAAATTAATTTGTTAATCTTAATTATTGCGTTCCCCTTGTTTTGTACAATACCGTATTGCATTCTCTGCTAAATACAAAGCTTGCTCCATATTTGCCATAGAACTTCTAAAATATGTAGTTACCCAAAATAAATAAAAAAGGCTTAATTTTTCTTGTGATGACTGATCTCAGATTTTTTTTCCTTCCTCTCTCTTCTCTTTCATCTGAAAATAGCTCTGGAAGTTTATTTTTTTAACTTTCTGACAAGTATACAGTCAGAGAAGAAAGTATGGTAGGCATGGGTCCTAGCATTTTGGTTAGAAAAAAAAATCACACGTTTTGGTGGTAAGATAGCGCAAAGTTGTACTGTTGATGTGAATGGTTGCATGTCTCTGCTTAGCAATTAAGAATAAAGTAACCTTGATTGAGGTTTCTGGTCAGCGATATCTACTTGGACCTGCGACCTGCTTTGAAAAGATGTTCATATAGGTTTGTTGTCATCTTTGTGCTGCCTCTAGTATTTGTTCTCTCATTTCAGTAGTTCAGGGACAAAATCAGGCAGAACTAAACAGATGATCTAGTGGAGAGAAGTCCAAATTTCCCACTGGCCTAGTAATATGTATCAGCTCAGCAAGGAGTTGAACAAGTAGTGGAGTTGGTGTCGGGGAAGCAGTGGGAGTTACGGAGCTGTAGAAGGGGAGGGTTGTAGTCTTTATCTTTGGTGACTGAGCCTGGACTCTGTCTTGTCCAACTGCATTGTGGGTTGGGAAAATGAATGGTGGCATGGCAAAGAAACTGAAATGGTGGTGGTGAGGGTGTGTGTGGATTTTTTATTTTGAAAAATAATTATTGCTAATAGTTTTATTTTGTAATAGCTCAACAGGAGGACTTAGTTTTGGAACTCTGGGCTCTTCCACTGCTACAGCAACTACATCAACCCCTTCAGTGGGCTTTGGGAGTGGACTTTTTGGATCAAAATCAACCACTGGCTTTACACTAGGAGGCACCAGTACAGGTAGAAAAAATTCTTGTACAGCAGAAATTTGAATCAATGGTGAAGAAATATATCATCTCTATGCAAAAACTGGGTTGTCGTAACATGCTTGCTTTTTTTTTTATAGTTCTTCTGTAACTCGGAATATTATGTAGTGTTGTAAAAAGGCTTAATTGAGCAGTTTAAAAGGTCATTTATTGAGAACTATGGAGTACCAATACTGCAAAAGCACAAATGCAGTTGCCAGAAAACTCTGCCTGGGCCTGTGTGTAAAATGTTCTATAATCTGAATCCTGATACTTTCTAGAAATCTATCTCTTCATCCAGGATGCTCAAAATTATGATTTAAGATGGAGGTATATTTTGATCTGAAAAATATTTTAAAGCTTTGTTAGTATTCTTAATGTGACATTTGTAATCCTGCAATAGTAAACATTTCTGGTTTTGTTGGTATTTTTTTTAAATGTTAGCAATATGCATGAAGAAATTATTATTTCATTAGGTATCTAATTCAGCTTATGAACATACAGATTCTTATAGGAGTAGTCGAGTGTAGAAGACTAAGACTTTTCTTAACTTGAAGTATTTTTTTCACCCATCATGCAGGCATAACTTAATGAATTATACTTTGACTCCCAATATCGTTAGACAAAATGGTCTTTTTTTTTTTTTTCTTGTACAGTCGTATGAGTAGATAGGAGAAGTTCCGTATTACTGTGTTTGGCTACAGTGAGGTAATTTTGTTTTAGCTCTCAATGATTCTTTTGATCTTCTAATCAGGGTTTGATTTTTAAATATGAAATGGCATAGCACTGTTCAAAATAATCTCTTTAAATTACCAGTGGGGCAGGAACTCTAAACCAAGACCCAGGATTTAACAGAGACTTTGGACTCTATAATCTTCTTATTATACTGTAAATCTGCTGCTTTACATGCTAATGTTAACGTACTTCCATATGGCTGAAAAAACCCTTCATAGTTTCCATATTTTGTTTACCACCTTTTGTTTGAAATTTCAAACAGTTTGCTATACTGCTGTCTTAACATTAGCTTCACTGTTAGCAGATTCTTATAATGAAAAATTTTTTTTTGAAGTCAGTTAGGCTTTGATTTGTGCTGCTGCTGCTTTCAAATACTGTTTTCTATGTTAATGTTTTTCTTTCAACATACTATGGAAAAAACTTGTATAATAATCTACATATTGTCTCATAATGTTGCATTATTTCAGTGTTTTGTTTCATGTTTTTTATTATCATAACTGCTCTGTTGTCTTCGATTACTATTTTTATCCTGTTTTTTTGTTTTTATTCTTAAAGCGGGAACAGCAACAACTATTGCTACAGGACTGACACTAGGTATGGACCTCATTTGGATTTTAATGTTATACAGGTGGAAAAAATAGATAGGATTTCCTTGTGATGTAGAAAGTTAGTGGTCTTGTGGTTGGTTTTTCATTACTCATTACTAATTGCTGTCTGCTTTGCAGCCCAAATGTAAGGCTGTAAACCGGAGTGGGGCCCTGCAGTTCTGGGCACTGTTACCTGTTGAAGGATAATTCCATTCCTGTACAACAGTGACAGTGGTCGTAGCGAAAAGTTAGACTTTTTATTTTCCCTTCAGCAGAGGTGAGGTGGAACTTTGGGAATATTTTACTTTTGTTTCTCTGATGCATCTTTAGTGACTATTTTTTCAGCTGTCATTAGAAATACAGGACTGTGTGGGTAGTTGTGGGGTTTGTTTTCTTTTTAAACACCAGCAACTGAGATCTGAGGAGAAACTGAGCTTGAGTATCATAAATGTTGGGGGTGGAGGTGATGCTGCAAGACAGACTTCAGTCTAAAATCTTGGGAAACCATGCTGTTTATAAATAGGAAAAAAATGCGTTGGATAAAGAAGCAATAGAAATGGGAAGAAGGGAGGAGCAGCAGCTAACCCAGAACAGACTCTGTGATGCATAATCATACACAGCAGTCAGTACTATGCAGATGTACATTAATTCTTTTCAATAGCTGAATGAAATGATGTCATCCAAAACAGACACACAGCAGTTACTGAGAATACCAAGTATGTGCTGCTTGTGCTTGCTGTTGTGGTTTGTGTGTGCATATGCACACTCCTTTATTTTGGAATATGGATTCTATAATAGAAAATGCATTCTTACTATGAAGACAGCAGGAAGTGGAAACTTCATTTGCTTTACTTTAAAAGTGTTCAAAAACAAAGTTTGAGGGAATAACGTTTTAACATATTGTTTACAAATTGAAAGAATACATGCATTCATTTTGGTATGCAAATACAATTGAGAATTTTTAGTCTGTATTTTGCACGGTGTTGTTTATAGCTCTATCTACAGCTGTTGTAGATTACTGCTAGATATAATCATCAGTCCATGATTAAAGCTGATGGGATCACTAGGAATTCTGAAGCAAAAACGCCTGTGCAGTTAATGTAAACCCTTGAAATTTATCTGAAGGTACTATGGGGGATATTTTACTTGATGCAGGTACTATGGTACTTGTGATGGTTACACAGGAATAGTTCAGAAGAGAAGGTGAATTGAGCGTTCATTCTCAAACAGAATGTTTTTAGAGTGATAATCGTTTTGGATTTTCTTTTTAGGCACGCCTGCCACCACATCAGCAACTACCACAGGCTTTAGTTTAGGTTTCAACAAACCTGCAGGCTCGGCCACACCATTTGCATTACCTGTTACTTCTACCTCAGCGGGTGGCCTATCATTGTCATCTGCTCTTACATCAACTCCTGCAGCAGGTAGGTAATTGTTTAGGTTTTGTTGCGTTTTGTTTGGTTTTAACAATAAAACTTTATGGTAAAACAGCGCTGTGCTCTATACTTTACTAGTATTTACATAATTTTGTGATGCTTTAATAAGAAGGTTCATTGCACTTCACTAGTTCTAAATTTGGGTACCCTAGTACAGATAGTTTTATGTTTAGAGGGCAGTATGCAATGTGATGAAGGCAGCATATAATGTAAATCATTAAAAGTGTAGCAAGAGCTGATTTATCATTTAAAATGATTATTTTTGTTACTGATAACCCTACTGAAATTTGAAAGCTTCCATCTTGTGCAGGTGAAAAGTTTGGGAAATGTCTACCTTTTGCAGATGGCCTGAAATGGTTAACTGGTAGTAGAAACAAGATTTTTCCAGTGTAGTTCTCATACTGGTACACACCTGCCATCATATTTAACTTGGCTAAACTGCAATGTGCATGGTGATAATTAAGACTGGAGTTCATTTTTCTTAATCTTAAGAGCCTGTGTTTGAGTTCGTCTGTGCCCTCTGCACTCCGTCCCTTTATGCTTATGGTCTTTCTCAACTGAAGTCTTCCTATCCTACCAAAAGCCTGGGGTGCTTAATTCCAGAAGGTGGCTCAAACTACCAGTGAAATGTTCTTGTATCATCTTTGTCTTGTGTAAAATATTTTAATGTTTCACATAAAACATTAACTCTTCAGCATTTTCATATAGAAAGTGAATAGCACTTGTTAGTTCCATTATGCCATAGAATAAATTCTGTGCCACGTTCTAGATTCTCACGTGTTCTGGGGAACTCTCAAATAATGTTATATGGTTGCAGGTAAATACAGACTAATCAAGATTATGATATTGTAGAACAAAATCAAGTATAATTCAAAAGTCTCTGTGGCTTTGGAAAATCTGCAAGAAATTAAAACAATGATCAAGTTTATTACGAAATTATGATAAAGAGGCTGTTCAGACCTTTTAGTTATTTCAGATTGCCTGTGGATGTGTTTGAATGCACTGTCTGCATGAAGCTGGTTTGCCTTCTCTGCAGGAACTACTGGCTTTATGTTAAATTTGGGTGGTACAACTGCTCCAACTACAACTGCCTCCACAGGCCTTTCCTTAGGTGGAGCCTTAGCAGGTTTAGGAGGTTCACTCTTCCAGAATACAAGCACAGCAGCAACAGGTGAAAGCTATTTTAGTTTTTTCCTCCTTGTGTCTCAAAATGTTGAAATTTAATGTGTGATTGTATAAACTCAAAATGTAAGATTTAGTTTATATGAAGTGTTAACACTGTGAAAGTGTGATTTTTAAGTCTTACAGTTAAGAACTGTTGATGTCCATGAACAATAAAAATGAAAACTGAAATAATAGTCTTCTTTCTTATTCTCAAATTCACTTGTACTTAAGACTGTTTTTTTAAATTAAAACAAGAGGTAAGCTTTGTCATTGCCATAATTGACTCAAGCAAATTGATCATAAATGGGAGAGGTCAATGATGTACAAGTATCTCCTCTAACTGTGAAGTTGAAAGCTCCTTATTTTGGTGGCCTTTGGTCTGAATAAAATAATCAACTTAGTATTGTCATTTCACAGCTTCCTGTCTTTTTCAGCTCTAGAGGAAGAATCTGTTACACTGTCTTGGCAACAGTGCTTTTAAGCTCTAAATGAAACAGAAAGAATCTTAAGATGATGATGATAAGTTAGGTACCTAATTGGCTACCTAGTAATATGAAAAAATTACATAAAACGCTTGCGTACGCTTGCATGAAACTTCATGCAATCTGTTTTCTTCTCTGTTTATTTTGCATTTTTTTATGTAGTATAAATATGTAGTAAATGGAACCTGAAACTGCAAGCAAGGTTATATGTGCTTTTAGTTTAAAATAAGCTTTAATTATTGGCATCTTAAGTGCAGAAATTCTGTTTGGGTTTCTTGTAGGACTTGGGCAGAATGCTTTGAGTTTGACTCTGGGGACAACTGCAGCTCCTTCAACTACTGCCAATGAAGGTCTTGGTGGCATTGATTTTAGTAGTTCTTCAGACAAAAAGAGTAAGTTTATTTTAAAACATTGCTTTTTTCTTTTAATTGAGAAAATTATCAGAGCGCTACAGCAAAGACTACTTCATGTTGTTAGGAGTGTGGAATTAAAGCTAATTTAACTCTCCCTCCCAAAGTATTTAGGTTAAAGACATGCTTAGATGTTGTGCTTGTATAGAAGAACAATATTTAGGTTGCAAATGCAATGTAATGTAAATTTATTTATTTAAAATATGTGTAAGCCAATATAATATTTGTGAAGCAGGGACTAAACCCTTTAGCCTTTTGGGAGTGAAGACTCTCAGGGCCATTTGCTGAAAAGCCATGGTAGATTTCTCAGCAGCTATATGTCAAATAGCCACTAGAGGGGGGAGCAGAGCTATATTTAAGTAATGCATTGCAAATATAAAGTACTTGTTTGAAACCAGCTTTCTCTAACAGATCTTTAACTTGGTTTCTTTTATTGAAATCCTGCACCAAAAAATGTTCTACTTTTAGCTGTTATTCTTCAAAGCTGTATTTCTGGTGGTGTGTAGTAATATCTGAAACCAGTTATAAAAACTTTACCTCTGTGGTAGCTTTATAGACCTTAAGTGAGGGAATATTGAGCATTGGCATATGGACACTTATGAATTTGTCTTGCTTTTATACTTTCAGAGTAAGCTTAACTAAAGCTGATTCTAAAACATGTGTTTTCTCTGGGGAATTAGTACTGTTAAATTTAATCTCTTTATTCCATTCAGGAGCCAGATTTTAGATTAGGTATACTAGTAACTAGAAGAGAAGGAGATATACAAACTCCATGAAACCATCTTTACAGAATAACATATGTTGTGAAGACAGTTTTTCGTACTTGCAGAACAGGTGACCTATTGACTGTCCAAACTGGAGTGCTCTGCATGGTGTTGATTTTTTGGGAAGATTATTACTATTACTGGGAGTAATGAGAAAGCTCCGATTCCTAGGTTCGTATGGGATTTTCATTACTGCAACGTTAGCATGTCACAACACTTCTATAGTATACAAGTATCTTAAAAGGAGGACCAGAGACTCAAAGTCTTCCGTCTTTTTTTGCCCTGTGATGCTCGATACTGTTTTCGGCTTCATTCTGTAACTCGGAGGCATTTGGCATCTTGATCCACAGATGCATAGCTTGGAGTGTGTAGGTCGTATGTAAGCAGTAACATCTGCATGTAAAACCTCATTCATTAATGAACTTAATGAAATAGCAGAATTCTCAGGGAAGTCCAGTGGGCAAACCTTCATTATCTTTGTATTTGAGAGAAGACTTCTATTGCTAATATAAACGCTTGAGTGTTTTGTGGGTGCAGGTCTAAGTGAGCTATGGTTGCATGAGCAGGAACAGATTTCTTATGCAACTGCAGTTGTTTATGCATTTCTAGTGACTTGTATATTGACAGAAGATGTTTTGTATTACTTTGTGTTCCAAGAAATTAGCACCTCAACTGTTGAACCATTGTTCTTGAAAAGATATTTATCTGTGAATGAGGAGTAAATTAAAACCTTTCTTTTATGGCTAGCCTAGCTTGTTCCTCTTATCAAGAGAAATCAAGGAGATTTATGTCATTATTTCTTCCTTAAACTCTCATGAAGATTGTTTGGTTAGTATTTCAGAGTTTTATTTCTGACTCCAGTTTTTATTTTCTAGGTGACAAAACAGGAACAAGACCAGAGTAAGTGTTCAGATTTTCTTTGCATTCTGTGTCTTACTTAGTTCAGCTGTTTACTAGTATGTTGGCTTTTCTACTACTTTGATCTTGAAAAAGGCGTAAAAGTCAATAATCAACTTTTGCAGTATGGATGATTTAGTAATGATGGTTCATTGTTTGGAACATTGCAATTTTTCTATCAAATGCAATATGTACAGCTTATCTGGCATTTGCTATAGACTGATCATGTGTTCTGAAAAATGTTTTCTGCAAATGTGTACAATGCTCACAACACAAGCTTGGACCCTGGCATGATATCTGTGTGCATTCATGCAAATCATTCCTAGTTGTGGCATACATGCAATGGGTGCAAAACTTTAATCAGTCACTTGAATGTTTTCTTGATATTTAGTAGTCATGCAAAAATGTTGGGCAGTGTTAAAGCACCATCTAAATATGCATTGTCTCTTTTAGAGATAGCAAAGCACTAAAGGATGAAAATCTACCTCCAGTAATCTGTCAAGATGTAGAAAATCTACAGTAAGTAGTGTTCTTTATTTATGATAATTGAATAGCTAGAGTATTGTATGCTGTCAGTGCTCTGTGACATAAACACCCTACTGCAGGCTGCATGCAGGATAGCTTACTAGGCTAAGGCCTCTTGGCAGGTTAACCCTGGCAATAAAGTAGGTGGATAGTTCTAGTAGCTGAAGTCTTAGGCTGTTTTTCTTCAGCCTCACTTTTCCATGCACTTATGCAAGTGTACATGCCCAAAAAATATTCTCTTAGAATCTGATCCATCTTTCCCTGGGAGTATTAATCCTGTTGCATGTGCAAAGTAAGTATTGAGCTGTATGCCCATATTGTATGTTCATTGTGGATCTGGTATGCAACAGAGAAGAACCTTCCCTCAGGCAGGAAGGAGGCAGGTTGCAGGCTAATTAGAGAGTCCGTATGTCACTGTTTTTGCGAGTTCAAAGTCCTAATCACTTTTACATAGATAATAGATATTATAATATATGTGTGCGTATATAAAAAATATAAAAAACAATTGATATATATCTTAATTTGTCAGGGTTCAGCATAATATGGCTAAACATTTGCTGTTGAAGTTTAGAGGAGTTTTTGTATGTGGGTTGTTTTGGTTTTTTTTAAACTTATGCAATAATTTTACTGTTCAGTACTTGATTTTGGAAAAAATCATTTAATAGCTATTTAATTTGTGACCAAAAGGTACATGGTTTGGTACTTCAATATTTTGTTTCCTTCCTCCCCACCCTCTTACTGTTTCCTTTCCCAGGAAATTTGTGAAAGAACAAAAGCAAGTTCAGGAAGAAATTAGTAGAATGTCCTCTAAAGCAATGCTTAAAGTACAAGAAGACATTAAAGCTTTAAAACAACTTCTGTCTGTAGTTGCCAGTGGATTACAGAGGAACACTCTTAATATTGACAAGCTGAAAGTGGAAACTGCACAGGTATAATTGAATATATGTTTTGTTATGTAGAGTTTTTTGTTGGTTATTTCATATAGGATAACTAGCCGCCTTTATCAGTCAAGTTGACACGAGTCCAAACTAAAAGAGTTGTAAACAAAATGAAAAATTGAATCCCCTCGAATATATTTGAAGTTTCTGGAGGAGACTGAAATCTCTGATGTCAGTACTTTTCAGATAAGTACAACAGCAATAAAATGACTTTTATTCAGGAAAGCACTCCTCCATAGCAAAGGCAACAGAAGGGAACGTGAGCTGACTTAGTTCAGTTTCAGTTATATATTCAGCTGCTAGTGAAGGCACATTTGTAACAACATGCTGCACTCAAGGAACAGCAGAAATGCAAGTGTATTTTTTTTTTTCTGCTGACGTGGAAAAAAAAAGCCACCCCATAACATTTCAGAGACCTAAAAATCTTAATGAGCACTAATAATCATTTAGTGAACTTGAGTCCACCAGTCTGCATCTTAACTGCACAACCAGTTTGAGGTCGAGTTTTGATGCAAGTGCTTCCCAAGTTAAGTTCTGTACCACTTTTTCTTTCATCTGGCATGTCAAGGCAGCATGCGATATATAAGTGTACTTTATTGTAAAGTAAACATGTTGATGTTTTTTCTATATCTTATGAAACCAAAAAGAAATACTCTATAGCTGTGCCTTGCCAACAGTTTTCTGTGAAAACAAAAACTTGTTACTGATATTCTCATATTTCTGTAAATGATGCAGTTGAGAATAATGGCAGAACCAGCTACTGAGGAATACTTTATGGTAGAGTTATTGGAAAGTATTAATCGGAAGTGTATGCTGTAATTGTCATGTGTAACAAGACCATTTCCATAAAAAGATGCGTTGTTTTGAACTAAGTAATCTTTTTTTAAAAAGAAAAATAATCCTTCTTGTTGTATTTCTTTTTCAGGTGTGTTACTTCCTTGCGCTTGACTGTTGCTTTTTTTTAACCCCCCAGTCCTCAGTAATTGCAACAGAATTTCTGAAGTACAACAGAAATTAGATGTTATCTCTGACAGTTTAGCATAGTGTTTTCTCAACTTCTGAGAGCTCAGTGTGCTTTCACTGTGTGCTGCTGTTTGTTTCTTCCCCAAACTTCTGTTGGTATTTGCAGTTCTCCAACTTTCTGGCAGTCTGCTCTTTGAAGGATTTCTGGTTGGAGTCTATCATGGTGTTAACTTAAATATATAAAGAGAATATCTTGTATGAATGAACAATAGAGTTGTTGAACACTTCATACGGAACCTTATATTTTATTAATTTTCTCTATTTGTTTAGGAGCTAAAGAATGCAGAAATAGCATTACGAACACAGAAAACTCCTCCTGGTCTCCAGCATGAAAACACAGCCCCAGCAGAGTGAGTTATTGTTATTCATTTAAAAATAGTCAATAATAGAACTTGGAGAAGACTCAGGGAGACTTTATTGCAGCCTTTTGATACTTAAAGGAGACTTTTATAGGAAAGATGGGGACAGACTTTTTAGTAGGGCTTGTAGTAATAGGACAAGAGATAATAGTTTTAAACTGAAAGAGAGTAGATTCAGTCTAGATATGAGGAAGAAATTTTTTACTATGAGGGTGGTGAGTCACTGGAACAAGTTGCCCAGAGAGAAGGTAGATGCCCCATCCCTGGGAACATTAAAGATCATGTTGGATGGGGCTCTGAGCAATATGATCTAGCTGAAGATGTCCCTGCTTATTGCTGGGGAGGTTGGACTAGGTGACCTTTAAAGGTCCCTTCAACCCAGAACGTTTTAGGATTCTATGAATGTCTTAATATGCTTTTTTTCCTGCTGCTTGTAACATTTGTACTGAATGCTTCATAAGATCACTGTTTTATTTCTGCATTTAATTTATTTTTATCTCAGACATGAGAAATACAGTCTTTACTCTTTTTCCACTAAGTGGCGGGATGTCAAGAATATCATAGAACATAACTGTTGCAATGAATGAAATAAAAATTGGCAGCTAATGTAGATGAGATTTTAAACAATAGTGACAAACTCATGAAGTTTAATCGTACAATTTCATTGTTTCCCTCATGTAGCTACTTCAGAATCTTGGTTGAGCAGTTTGAAGTACAGCTGCAGCAATACAGACAACAAATAGAAGAACTGGAAAATCATCTCGCTACTCAAGCAAATAATTCACACATAACTCCACAAGGTAAATGTCTCAATTTTAATGTTTCATACATGAAATTTAAGAAGTCTTATACCTATAAGAAAAACTTAGTAGGTAATCTTCTCTTTTGTTATTGTTGGCTTTTCTTATTTAGTGTACAGAAATAAGTGTTCAGATTCTGCAGTTGTTCAATGTAAAGATTTGGAATTAAAGGTTAAATTCATAAAGGTTCTTGACCTTTTTAAGATGGATCCAGTTCCTGAGGTGCAATTGGTAAGCCTTGCTTGTTTTGCATAGAAATTTTGATACCTAGGTATGAAGGAGTAGAAATGACAATTTCTGAGCTTCTGAGAAACAGGAAATAAAGTAGCATGGTATGTTTTACCCTCTTGTTTCGTCTGACTTGCTCAAGTTCTTCTACAAGAACAGTGCCTCTTCTCTAGATGTAGCTAGGGCCACTCGCACAGGAGCTGGAAATAGAAGTTTGGGACTCTTGGGCCAGGGCACATCTGTCACGTTTCTTTGCAAACGCCTGGGCTCCAGTTTTGTGCTACCTTTTCTGACAGTGTCTGTTCAATCTATCTCCAGGTGGGGTCTTGCAAGAGCAGAGTAGAGGGGGAGATTCACCTCCTTCCACCTGCTGGCCATGCTTCTTTTGATGCAGCCCGGGATACAGATGGCTTTCTGGGCTGCAAGTGCAGATTGCTGGCCTGTGTTGAGCTTTTCATCGACCAGCATCCCCAAGTCCTCCTCAGGGCTGATCTCAATCTGTTCTACACCCAGCCTGTATTTGTGCTTGAGATTGCCCTGACCCAGGTGTGACACCTTGCACTTGACCTTGTTGAACTTCATGTGGTTTGCATGGGCCCACCTCTCAAATCTGTCAAGGTTCCTTTGGATTTTACTTATTTACAATTCTTAGTGAGCTCATAAATGTCAGAAAAAACTCCCTACTCCTCAGTTTTTCATTTACTCAGCTCAGTATTGCTTGGTCTATTGATGCTGATCTGTTTCCAGACCATTTTTTTTTTTGGCCTTTGTTTCTGTTTGTTGTTCTTGTGGTTAACAAAAGTGAGAGCATCTGTTTTTCTTTCACTTTGATTTCTGTATTCCTTCCTCTATCCCCTTCCACTAATAGGAATTTTCTGTCCACCAGCTATTTTAAGATGAGACCCTTATACACAGAGGTGCTTATTTATGGAAGATACTGAAATGTCTTCACTAGTGTAGAAGAGGGATTATTTTTCCCCTGTAAACTCTGAGAAATTATGCAGTTTGCAATGTAAAGTTCCTTTCAGAATACTGTTCCTTTGTCAAAAAGGAGACATGGGGACGAAGATGGTTTTTCTGGGAAAGGTGTTCTGTAATCTTTTTTCTATAAATCTCTGAGCTGGATGGATGGTCCTGCCATAACATGAAAGTGAGAGCACTTACATGTACTATATCCATCTCCCTTCAGCATCTAGCTCTTAAAAGACTGACATCTGGCACCTTCTGTCTTCCACTGGACTGTCTGACCAGACATATGGGTATCTGCTCTGCCATGTCCAGATTAAAATGAGAACTCTTCCTTGACTTGTAGCCCATTGGTATTGCCTTCAGTTCTGACCAGCTGAGAAAATTGTTTTCTGCCACATCATTCAGTCTTGGGAGAATCATTCAATTCTGAGCCTACTGAACTCTGGACAGTAGTCTTCTGGTTGGTTATCATTCCTGTGATCATAGACATTTGGGAGGGGTGAGGGAAAGGGGCATTTTAGGTAGAGGTCCTGCAATAAGCAGGGATTTCAAGTGCATGTCTTTGTGTCAAATGATACTTGAACGTCTTGCCATCCCAGGATGGTACCTACACTCTGGACCTGATATGTCACAAACAAGAGAACTGTCTAGACCTTGCTTCCAGAATGGGAGATCTGCTGAATCCTGAGGGTCCTCTATCTTTCCACGGGATCTCCTTATCTGTCCAGAGTACAAGAGGAATGTCTTCAGAGATTTTAGTCAAGTTTTTCAGCAGTTTGTGCTATAATCTAAAGGTTGCTTGCTTGTGTGGGCAAGGCTCAATCTGTTGTGCTAGCATGCTCAGACTGTCAGCGAATGATCTAGTGATCTAGTCAACACTATAATTGCAATTGTAGCCTTTATGATACAGGAAACTATGACCCAGAATGTCTTGAGAATTTTGAAATTTCTAATATTTGGTATCAATAAATTGCCTCCAGACTCTTTGGAAACTTGTGGCCAGTCTTCCTACATACCACTGCCTCCGCAACCCTGCAGGCTGGCATGAAACTTACTCCTGAGCTTTTCTTTTTCAGAAATAAATGCAAATTATAATGGAGAAATTCCCGTATGGAGAGGCAGACCTTTTCAGTTCAAGAATCATTACTACAACTATGCGTCTTCAAGAACTTGATAGCTCCTGTTTACATTTCAGTACTTTATATGCATTCTTCAGAGGAAATGCAGAAGCTGATCTTTTCACAGTGAAAGACCATTTCAGCACTTTTCTGTCCTCCATTTTTGGTGCATTGTTTCAGTGCTTGTTTCAGAAAATAATTTGTCAGCAGATGCCTCATTTTGACAAAACCTTTGAAATTTCCCCTTTAGGATTAAAGTTTAACATTAGCTGGGTCAGTGCACTGAAAACACTTTGATATCTGTGTGGGAAGTAGGATATCCTAAATCTAAGACTTTGTTGGCAAGAAGCTCTCCACTGTGTTTCTCTGTTTGATATCCTTATGGGTAGAGCTAGAATAAGAGTTCCTGTGATGCTTGTTAATCATGTCTTTAAAATGTAATAAAGCTTTCATTCTCCTGCCCTCTCTTGAGCAAAATCAGCTGAATGCTTAACTGTGCTTCAAAGTCAAAAAGAGTTGAAAATATATACAAACACAAGAAAACTTGATTTAACTATATTTATGTAAAAACCAATGAGGTTCAAGTGTTCCTGTGTAATTATATAAAGTTAGACTAAATATTTTTTTAGCTTTGCTAAGAAATAGAATAATAGGAAATTAATTACTATATACGTAAGACTAAATCTGAGAAAAGAGTATTTTTCAAAATAAACTTTGAAGCCCTTTCGAAAAATAGTCCTTGGGTGACTTTTGTCACCTAATTGCTCTTAAATTGTGTATTTCTTACAGGCATTAACTTGTTCTCATGCAATTGTTGTGCTTAGTGCTGTATGGGTTTTGGGTGGGCTTCTTCCTGTGGTTATAAACACTAAAACTCTTCTCCTGGTAGTAAAATTGTCACTTATCAATATTTTATATGCCTCTTACAGATTTGTCTATGGCTATGCAGAAAATCTATCAAACGTTTGTAGCTCTAGCTGCACAACTTCAATCAATACATGAAAATGTGAAGGTATGTTGTTTTGATGTGTTCCTGTGTATTTAGTGAAAGAACTACAAAGACTCACTGTTTGAAAATACAATATTATCTTCAGGTATTCTTTTTTCCTTCTGTTAAATTAACTGCTCTTAAAATTTTTCACACTGTCCTGGAGTAGTGCTTTGATTAAAAAAGTAACTTGTGTTCAGCTGAAGTCTAATTTGAAATACTTGCAGTGGTGATAGTAACTGACTGCAATAATTTAGATTACAAAATGTTTTTCACGTAATTCTTCTTTCCTTTCTGATTGTTGATCAATTTTTTAAATGTCTGTCTTTAAGCTCATGCTTGTATGTCTTGCGTTTTGCCCAATGACCTCTTGATCTCAAGCAAACTGATCTAAATCTACTCTTACTCAAATAGGTGACAGGAAAAAAGTACGTGTTCATATGTAAGAATTTTCAGCATCTCAGAATTGTGGTGAGAATTGTATTCTGACCTGCTTAATTATTTTCAACCCGATTTTCATGGAAAGTCATATGTATAGCAAAAAATAGGCTACTGTAAAAAAAAGACTAATGTCCCAAAGATCCTAGCTAGGCATGTTTTTTCCAATCATGGACTCCAGCCTAAATTTCCCACTAACAGGTCTGGACATATTGACAAAATGTGAGCATTCTCCAATCTACATCTTTTCTTGAGATCAAAACCCTTCTTGGTTACAAAAAAATCCCAGAACAAACCAGTCTTGTAGAAGAGTGTTTGTTTCTAAGTGACTTCCTTAATGGGAATAGCTCTGGTAAATCAGCTTGTTTCCATCTCAAAGCTACCCGTGCACAGTGTTGCTGGTTCTCTAAACATCTGAAACTTTTTTACTTTTCATGAATAAAGTTCAGGAGTACTGAGGATCTTGTATGACCTAGGTTCCTGGCATTGCATGGCTTCTGTCAGCCTGGATATTCACTGGTTTACAGCTACTTGCCATCCGATATTTGTGCTGCTCTTAGTTAACTTTGTTTTGGTACCAGATATAGAATATATCAGCTCCTCCATAATTTCAGCAGAATTACATAAAAAGGTACCAAAATATGTCCTGGGCTCTTCACTTTTGAGATCTGAGTGTAGCCTGAACTCATGCAGTGGTCTTTGTGATGATACATTTTTGTTGTTCTTCAATATGAAGAACTGGATTGGTATGCAAGTATAAGCAATAGTTTCTTCAGTGCCTTGTTAGTGTGACTAAATAGGAAAGACTTCAGCTTAAGAATTCTTCTATTGCCTGAAACTAAGAGTTTGAGGATTTTTCTTTCTTTTGGGGAATTTTTTTGAGATTTAATCTACCAGGTGGACATGAAAGCTGATATTTTGAAAGACACAAATATAACTAAAGCTTAAAAAAGATCAGAAAAATTTGTGTACTGCTTAAGTGGCTCTATCATTCTGACCATCTCTTAGTTTATCAGCTAGGATAGGAGAGGAGAGCCGTTTTGAAACTCCTGTCTCTGCCTTATTTGATGGTTGTGATATGGTTTGTGAAGGCAGAGCTGTAACCATAATTAATTCCTTTGAAGTAGGCTTTCTAGTTTGTCTACAACTTCAGACCTTTGAGTCAAAGTGTATGTACAATGGGAAGTGGGAAGATGACATGAGAGATTTGGACTACTTGTTAGTCTAAAGCAGAATGATTTATTGCATTTGCACTGCATTACATGGTTGATAAAATGCATCTGAAACAAGAATAGATTTTAAAATTCTAGTAGCTTCTTTAGCCTTGTGCTAAGAAAGAAATGCAAGTGTAAAATGAAGGAAAGAAAAAAGTACAAGTGATAGGGGAGCAAAAGCAGACCATGCAGAAAGGGTATCATTGATAAAGAGTGTGTTATTTTATGTTATAAGCTAGTATTGTGGCTGTATTTTGCCTCTTAGGTCAGCTAGTACAGTGATACAAATGGAGTTGTGCTGATTTACACCAATTTTTAAAGATTTTGGTACCATGTGTGTTAGTCTGTTACACTTGACTGCTTTGCAGGATTTAAGTAAGGAACCTGTTCTGGCTGTAGCTGATGCAAACCAGTTCTCTCCAGCTCATAGCCTAGCTAGAACCTTTCAGATTGTGGGAAGCTATTTTTGTTGTGATTTTGTTTGTTTTTCTTTGTTTTTTTGTTTGTTTGGGGTTGTGGTTTTGGGTTTTTGATGAAATGTTACTTATAACTCAGTGTCTCCTTATGAATTTAAGGTTTTATGTCAAATACTGAACTAAAATGGCTTCCCCTCGCCCCCTTCAGATGCTCAAAGACCAATACCTTGGCTACAGGAAAACCTTCCTGGGAGATGCCATGGATGTGTTTGAGGCAAGACGAACAGAAGCTAAGAAGTGGCAGAGCGCGCCACGTGTTACCACTGGACCGACCCCTTTCAGCAACATACCAAATGCAGCAGCCGTTGCGATGGCTGCAACACTTACTCAGCAGCAGCAGCCTGCTACAGGTCTGAGTGCATTCAAGTTATAGATTATTAGTGTTACGACAGTAGTAGATTTGTGTAACATTTTCTATGAAGTCTTCCTTTGTGTTAGACTAAAAATCTAAACATTGTGATGAGCATAGTTACTGATACATAGCCAATAGAAAAATGCAGGGTAGACTTAGCAATAATTATACAACAAATACTTAATCTTGTGAATTTACTTGTATTAGTGATATTTACTGTATTGTTCTAACTTACCCCTTGGAATGTGAGTCTTCACTCTTAAGTAACATCTCTGAATACACATAGTATAGCCTCTTTCCAGAATTGTATGGTTATAGTAAATTATTTCAATTCGGTGAGGAAAGAATATCTAAATGCATATTATCTTTTTCTTATGTAGAATGAATAATGCATTTTTATATAGCACTTTGGAACTGTAAAATGAAAAGTGCTGTAGAACAGGAAGGATAGTGGAGCGAACATCCATAGAATAGGAAGACAGATACCTGGCTTATTATTTTATAGCCAACTCCTTTGTCCAAGTGATTTTGGAGCAGTTCTTGCTTGCCATTCTGCTGTTGCAAATAATTATTTGAGAAAGTAGAGTAGATCAGTGGTTCTGTGTGTGCATGTGTGTAAGAGGAAGACCAAACATAAGAAATGCGTGACCCCACTGCTAATGAAGAATGGATGCATAGAGCAAAGGAAATAACTTAAGGCACCCTAGTCGACATACACTAACCAACACTTCTCAGAGCGGGATTCCTGAATGTAGAGAATTGAATTAATATTAAATAATTTAACAGAAATAAGATAAATTCCATTTAATTTTACTTGAACGTAGATATCACAGAATCGCTCGGTTGGAAAAGACCTCTGAGATCATCACATCCAACCGCTCCTGTCTACTCCCTAAACCATATCCCTAAGTCCCTCGTCTACCCGCTCTTTAAATACATCCAGGGATGGTGACTCCACCACCTCCCTGGGCAGCCTGTTCCAGCCTCTGACAACCCTCTCAGTAAAGAACTTCCTCCTTATCTCTAACCTGAACCTCCCTTGGCACAGCTTGGTGCCGTTTCCCCTTGTTCTATCCTCCATCACCTGGGAGAAAAGACCAGCACCCACCTCTCTACAACCTCCCTTTAGGTAGTTGTAGGTGGTGATGAGGTCTCCCCTCAGCCTTCTCTTCTCCAGGCTAAACAACCCCAGTTCCCTCAGCCGCTCCTCATAAGGCTTGTTCTCCAGACCCCTCACCATCCTTGTGGCTCTTCTCTGAACACGCTCTAGAATCTCAACATCCTTCTTATAGTGAGGGGCCCAGAACTGAACACAGGACTCGAGGTGCGACCTCACCAGTGCCGAGTACAGTATGTGTGTATATCAGCAAATTAGAAAAAGCATAGCTAACTTCATTTTACAGATCACTAAAATGTTGTTTATCACAGGTGGACTGAAAGTCATATTAGCACCTTTTCCTTCTCTGTCTTGTAACAGCAGTCATATTTTGAATTTTTTTAGTTAGAGATCTATGCAGCAGCCACCCTAAGTTTGACAGATTATTAGGCTGTCCTTGCCGTCTCCTTAAAAGGAAAATACAACATGCTTCCAGCCCTGGCCCTTATAAACAGCAAGGAGATGGGTTTAGAAGACAAATATGCCAAAACACTTTGAACACAACAAAAAAAATGAAGTATTTATGAAATATTTCCCTTCTAAGTTCCCATAATAGATCACAGTCTTCCTGTTACAGCTTTGTTAATCAGTCAAAATTCTGTTGAAGTGACATCTGCAAAAGTCTGGTTTTAAACAGAAAACACAAGATAATGTAATATTACACTTATGGAGGTTTAATACAAATTGAAATGTGACTTGTGCAGCCTAATGTTGCCAGACTAGTTCCCTCTCCCTTTATCTTTCTCTGTTTCTCATGTGGTTTTGTTGTTGTTTTTTAAATACTGTCCACAATCATTACAGGATTAGTTGTGTATGAAAGTAATATACTTGGGGTGTCACATTTAAAGTTATACTTGCATTTTCATTAATTGGAGTGAGGGATTTGAACTTCCTCTTCCTAGTCCAGATTCGAGAGAACTGCTGATACCTTCAGTAACTTGATGCCACTTATGGCATGACTTTGAATATTCTCTTAGGAGTAGGAGTGGAGAGAGGGGGCGGTGGGAAAAGCAAAGGCAGAATTGACCTGTACCAACACACCTATTATGGTAAAGTGACTTCATATCTTGAGGTATTTTGTAGTGAAAGGTATAAATGGGAGTCTTTATAGGTTGGTTTGGGGGTTGATTTTCTGTTGTGGTTTTTTTTTGTTTTGTTTTGGCAAAGTATTTCAGAAGCCAAAAAGTGCCCACTATGAGAGCAATGCAGTCAGAACAGAGCCATTAACTTATGTCAGACATGCCAAGAAAGGTAGATGATAATTAATTTACTACTTATTCAGTTGCAATATTGTTATCCTCTGTGCCACTCACTTGAGGACCTGGAGAAATAGAGGTAGATTGGTATTTTGAGTGCCACTTCAAGAATCCTTGAAACTCTTAGAAATCAGGGTTAGATGGAACTTGAAGTCATCTTTTCTGTTCCTCTGGCTCAAAAGCAAAATTAGTGAAGCCTTAACTATTCCAGAGAGACCTTAAAGTCTTAAAAGCTTGCTAGAAAGGAAAACTTACTTTTTTCCCAGCAACTTAACTGAGAACTTCTTAGCTTCAGATTAAGGCTGCCACTTTTTGCCTTACTCTAGTGGAAAAGGAGCGGAATCTAATCTTTCAGTTTTGTAGGAATCTGTAAAGACTGCCTCCTCTACATTTACTTTTTCTTGTTGGAGTTTTCAGATGGCCATTTTCTCTAGTAAAACTGTAAATGTTTGCATGTTTTAACTTTCTTCTTATGAATTCGATAAACTGTCTACTAGAAATTAAAATAATGCATATTTCTTTGTGAGCTCTAGATCCTGAAGAGTGGAATAGATGAGGGATGGTAGAAGGTTATGAGAGAAGACCATGAAATGAGGTGTATATGAAGGGGAGAGGGGGATGTCTGTGTAATACCTGACCTGCTGTTGCTGTTCTTAAGAATAAAATAAGAAAATTAATCTGTGCTTTACAGTTTTTTACTAAAATCTACTATACGGTACTCTAGTATTGAGGGATCAGGATGGTTAGTCTCTTTTTTTAAAAAAATGTTTTATGTTTACATGGTTAAGTCTATTTCATAAGATTAATTTAGAGTTAGTTACTGTTCTTTCTCTGAAAAAGATAATTAATAATTTATTTTAAATTTTTGTTCAGAAGTCAAAGGTTTAATAGCTACATCTAAGCTGTGGGATCAAGGAATGTTTCCTCAGTTCCTGGGTGCAGATATGCACCCTATTTGTGTTCTCTCTGTATGCCAAGGTGTCAGGCTTCTGCTGAAATAAATAAAGCCAGTGGATCCTGGCCATATGGAAGAAAGGGAGCAAAGGTGCGCTCCACTGGTCTCCTGGAATGGTTAATCAGGAGGACTGTGGCGTGCACACTGAAGCACAATTTTTGTGCGTGTTTTTGCAGCTAGAGTTATTAAAGTGATGCTGAAGTCTTGTCTGCACACAGCCTTTCCTCCCTAGTTCAGCCCTTTTGCTCTGAGCACAGCTTCATGGGCAGCAGTGAGGCTGGTCATGCTTTTGGGCAGTAGCAGCTGGAGCTTAAACCACTGCCTCACCTGCACCTCCCCTGAGCAATCTTGAACAGCATGGAGGTTAAAATGATGCTGGCTGGTCTACCTGTTATTACTGATGGGACTAAAGTAAAAGATTTTCAAGGGAATTAAAGCCTAGCAAACTGAAAGCTGCAAATGCATGAGGCTGAAACTGATGTTTTTCTGGTAAGACTTCAGTTGTCTTAGAGAAACATTTTTCTTCAGCTCGCCTTTCCTCCTCTAAAAGTAAATACGGCATGCACCTCCAACAACTTGGTTACTCTCTCCTTAGCTGTTGAAGTGCAGACTTTATCACAGCATTATCAAGCTGTAAGCACACTTTGTTTTGACTTGACTGGGTATGAGATTGAAAGTGCTGATGGGAAAGGATACTGAAATCTTCACAGCACTTTAATATCAAATTACACAAGAAAAAATTGAACTAGATTAAAATTAGTGTATTACTTTGTCAGAATCAGATCGAAGTTGTGACACTAAATTGGGACCAGCTGTGATTTTTAAAAAAATTGCAGAATGTCACTTTAGGAAATCTGGCTGATGTGTCTGGACACTTTGTAGTGGGTCCTATTCATTAAACTGAAAAGCTCTACGGGGCAGATATATTGTTTTAAAATGTTAAAATACTTGTTATAAAGAATTTGTCTCATACGTGTAATAGCCAGAAGTGCCAATTTTTTACTAGTACTTTTGGCATTGAAGAATCTTTATTACTAGATTTTGCTATTGAAAGTTATGTTTACTTACAAGAACTATAAATAGTGGTGATGCCTTCAGAACATAAAAATGTTACAAAATCAACAAATATCATATGCTGTTGCTCAATGAAAAGCTTCTTAGTCTAAGGCATAAGATCCTGTTTTATAAAATCTGAGGTGTTTTAGAATAATGTTTTTTACTGGCTCTAAAAAGTGTGTTGCATTTGGTAAAAAGCTTGCCCTGGAGGACTGTAGTTTTTTGTTCTAAGGTCTTCCCCTAGCAGTGCCTACTACTGAGACAGAAACCTGTGCACTTGAGAAGGAACTGGATATATGTTTTTGGGTTCTTTTAGTCCATTAGATGACTAACTGGTATAGCATTTTGTGTTTCTTCTTATTGCTAACAATTTTCTTTTTTTAAAGAGCTGCTAGGTAGATGTATCAGTATTTAAACTGGATGTAAACAAGTTTAATTTGGAAATTTATGTGAAAATTTGTGATTGCAACATCTGAAAGACTTTTTTTTTTTTAGTTGAAAAAATAGCTTGGGTTTCCCAACTGTTCCCTGCTAAGCAGAGTCTGAAAGCTAACAACTTTAGTTGCCCTTAAAATTTAGTTTAACACTACTTTGAGTATGCAGATATCATTCAGCTTGGATCACATAAGAATTTTGTGTTCCTAGCAAAAATGTTACTTTTCGATATACAGTGCCTTTCACTTGATTCAAAGTTATTTTCTGTTTAAATCTTAAAATACTGAAATTATTTTAAAAGCTTGAAATATTTACATTTTAAAACTCTAGATAAATATTAGTAACAGGAAACTTTGTAGTATGAAGGAAGAAACTTTGAAAGAAAATAAGCCCAAATGTGCTGATGGTTTAGGAAAAAGACTGAAATTATCTGAGCTTTATAGTAATATTTGAATAAAGCAGGACTTTCACAGATACTGTACATAAAGTGTGTTCAAAGATGGAGAAGGCTATCTTCAGGAAAGGTGTGAATGTGGATTAAGAGTTTGGCACTGTATTTTATCTTCAGTGGTTAAACTTTTTAACTAGTGCACTGAAAACTGTTTTTGAAAAAGGCAGGAATATAAGATTGTACTGTGAAAACTGTCAAAATATATTAATTATTTATCAGAACTAATTATTTTTAAATGTGTTAGTAACGGGCTAGCAAGTTGATTTTTATTCCCCAAGGTCTAAAAGAAAAGGGGAGGGGGAACTGAGGCTGTAAATTTCATCTTGAGAGACTGAAAATGTTTTTTTTGACAGTCCTGCGTCTTAGTGTGAATATGCAGGGAAAGTACTGTCAACTTTAAGTTGTGGAACAAAATCTGACTCTGAAATTTTGAATGTATCTGATTCATTAAGGTACACAGAACTGTGCCTTTTGTAAATGTTTATTTAAACAGGTGGTTTGAGTAGTTTACCTTACTGAATGGTGTCGTGTAGCGAGCTTAACAGAACTCAGTTATCTCTTGTGTGGAAAAGAATTGAATTGTCATGTTACTGTGTAATTGACTTGCTTAAAAATGAACAATAAATTTAATAAAATAAAGTCATTGTCTTGTTTTTTATCTTAGTGTTCTCTTTAAATTTGGATGGAATACTTGTAGTTTTGAAGATTCGTATTTATCATATAAATTAAGTTTTGGTAATATAGCTTTAGTTACATTAGTGTCAGTCATGTTTTTAATTTGAAGGTTGTCCCTTATTCTGATGCCATTAATACAGGTGGCAAAATGTTGTTACCTATGAGTTCTCTCAAGGTTTTGATTAACGTTTTAAAGTGAGACTGGTTAACTTTTAAAAATACAGAATGGTGGTATTACCGTGTTACTAGCGTTGACTGGTTTCATCTTATTCCAGTCAGTGTTTTGTTTAGGTTTTTACCAGATGGATGTAGAGACAGACAGTTAAGGGAGGAATTTTGATGAGGTAAAGTTTGGGATCTTAATGGTGTTTGTTGAAAGCAATGATGTTCACATTATCAAATACTTGAATAAATAAATAAAGGACCTCTTTACTATGAAAGAGTAAGGCAAGTTTGTTCTCATTTTTTTTATACCAGGGCCACAGCCATCTCTGGGAGTTAGTTTTGGAACGCCATTCGGCTCAGGTATTGGCACTGGCTTGCAATCAAGTGGCTTAGGTTCTTCAAGCCTTGGAGGTACACTTTAACTTTTCTAATCTTTCATTGAATTATTATACCGCACATCTGAATCTCTTGCAAACCTTTTAACTCCCCTAAGAAGATGTCTTTCAGGGAAAGACCTTACAATTTGGCAGTCTGTGCTTTCCAAACTTCTTCAGGCTTGCAGAAGGAGTTGCTAAGGCTAATAAGCCATTGTAGTGAAAACCCAGGGTGAAGTAATCACACAAAAGTTCTGTTCTTAAAACTAGTGAAGTACATCAAGTACATCCTTTAATAACTACAGCTTGACTTAATTTTACATACATGAAAGTTAGGCACATGAGACATTGGATCATGCTGTAGCTAATCCATAGAAGTTGTAAGTACAACTGAAAAACTCTTAACTATAGGGACCAATTTCTGCTTGAATTAAGATAAGAATAAATGCTAAAAAAAATGCTACAAATCTGGGATCCTGCTTGCTGAAACATACTTGCTTCAGCTGTCACTCTGTCTCTCAGTGCTGAGGTGGGAAAAAAAAAATCCCTCCTCAAGCCAAAAAGACAACATTTGAAATTGCGGGTAAAATGTTTACCAAATATTAATAGTGCTGGTGGGGAATATATTCCAAGAGGACACATGACTGAAAGAGCAGGTGCTAATAAAAAAAAAGTAGACTTTTTCATTTGAATGTAATGAATTCTCAGTAGTAGAACCACAAGTAGAACCTAAGTGATTGGTAGAATCTAATCTGCATGTGAACTTCCTATCTGTGTAGGTCGGGGATTCCAGTGCAAGTCAAGAGACTCTGGTGTCCTCTGAAGCTTTTGTACAAAGAAAATGGGTACATGTGCTGATCATAAACACAGTGTGTTGGGGTTCTTCTTGTTGCGTCCTCTTCTCTCTGCAGCCCCAGTTTGCATCCCTGCATTTTGCCTCTTTATGAGCCAAATGTGTGAATCCATGTTGTTATGTAAAGTAACTAAACATCACTCAGTATTGGAAAGGTGCACTTGAACATTACGTCAGTTTTACCTTCAACGATCATCTTGAAATTATCTTTAAATCTACCAATGTCCTTTCTCATCAGATTTTAAGGTTTTTTCAGATAAAGGAAAGTCTGTACACTTAAACAGGAAAAATAACTGAGAATAGCAGGCTAAAAGGAATGTACTTCTGCATTACCAGGTTGTTCCCATAATGTATTAAATGCTTTAAACAAACAAACATAAAATTCTTCCCTCTCAGCCAAAGAGCTTGCAGACTAAAGATTGTGTTTATATATGTGTGGCAGTTTTGCCAATGTAAGTCAGAGAACGTTTTCTTTTAAAATGATGGGCAGCTGCTTCTAGTTTTGTTGTAGAGGCCTAACTTGTATTCTTTTTTGCTAGTTCTCTGCTTAGGAAGACATTTTCTTCCATTTCAACTCTTCTGTATAAATTTGCAAAATTTTGGGTTTTTTGATAAAGAAGACTATCTGATAAAAGCAAGTCTAGAAGGATAAAGGAATACGTGCAAAATCCCCTGCAGCTGTGATCTTGTAAACAAATTAGGAGAATGAACACTTAAGATTCTTTTTTTATTCTTAGAGGGTTTTTTTGTCAGGGCAATTTTTAATGTATACTCTTGAAACATCACTTTAATTAGGGGGAAACTTGATCTCTTTCAATGATAAATATTCTGTGAATTTTGGTAGTGATAAACGTGGAGGCTTTTGCATTTAAGTATATAAGGCATGTAGCATATAGATCCTATGCTACATTAAATAATTGTAGACACCTTGCCTGACCATTGGTAACTAATTTCAAACTACACAGGGCAAAGAGTGTATCACTTAAATAAACTTTACTTGCCATTATATACCCTTAAAACTTAATTGATTTCAAAATTGCAAAAGACTAGAGAACACTGCTTCAGACAGTGTGTTCAATCAGTACTAGTTTTAAAATCTAAAAATTATTTCTCTAAAGGAATTGTAAAGGCTCAGTTTGCAGTAAAATACAAGTATTTTCCCTGACGCTTGAAACTTAAGATAAGGGCATAATTTCCTCAAATACAAATACTGTTCTCTTTTTGAAAACCTCTTGAGACAGCCAAAACCAGAGAATATCTTACTCTTACTGTTCCGTTCGTCTGGCCTCTATCTCGAACTGCAAATACCAACAAATTTTTTTTTCACTTGGAGTAATCTCATATTAAGAATACAATTTGAAGTCTTGAAATATTTATATTATGAAATTATAAATGTCAATTAAAAAGTTAACGAGATGAGTTTTATTACAGCTGTATGTTTATGGCTGCCCTTTATGTGATTATTTTTCCCATTAAATACTGTGAAATTCTCTTTATATTGTGTATTTTAGCTATTTTGTGGTTTCCTAGATAAAAGCTGACCCCAGTATCCTGAGGGGAGCTAAATGTAAGCTCAAGAAGAAGTTTACTCTGTTTTAAGCAGAAAATTTTTCTTTTAGAGTTGTGGATGAAGATTGCAGCTTTCTCTAATAATAGTTTTATAACTTGTGCCTAAATTTGCTTAGTTTTGGTTGATTTGGTTACCATTTTCTTGCCAGTTTAACAACAGTTTAATAGCGCTTTCATATACTCTGATAAACTTCATAAACTTCTTCACCTGTTTTTATAGCTTTTCCTTTACTCAGTTTTGTATTTTGAAGGAAATATTTTTCTTTACTGCTTTCCTGTTTGCACCATTTTCTTAACACAATGCTGTGTTGAAAATTAAATACTCATGAGGCAATAATTCTGGGAATATTTGTTTACCAATTAATGCTTGGAATTGTGCTTGATTTTAGAATACTTGCCCAAAACCTACTTGTCTTTAATTGTTGTCTGTAATTTTTTTGTTGTATGTCTTTACTGTTATTCTACCAGGATTTGGAAGTAGTTCTGCCTTTGGAAGTAGTGTCACAGGAGCATCATCATTTGGGTTTGGAACTACAAGTAAACCATCAGGAAGTCTAAGTGCAGGTTGGTTTGTTTCTCTTGAATTTAAGTGTTTATCTTACAGCAAAAGCGTTGTAACGAAACTGCTGCACTCAGTCATAAGAAAGCTACTGTAACAACTGCACTTAGAGCTACATGTGTATATAACCATTGAAGCAATAATTTACTTGCTTAATACACATTTTCAGATAAGTTTTTAGGTTCTATTAAAGGTCTCCTAGATAGACAGTGTTAAGTGAGCATTAATGCTTTCCATTTGATAGTGTCTGTCTAATTTAGAGTGGAAGCAGGAGACTAGATGCATCAAATTGGATCAGATGCAGTTTGAGGCACAGAAATGCAGTTACTACTTGAGTGCATACGTTACACAGTTACTGAGCTGTTGCAATTAGTGTGTAAGTTTGTGACAAATATAACAGTGATTTGATTTCCTGTATTTACAAGTAGAGTTAAACTGTTTATCTGCTTATCCTTTCTATTTGAATAGTAAGTTACAGGTTTTGTATCTCTCTATATATCCATAATTCATGATGTTAACTAGTTTGAAAACATTTCTGTGGCAATTGAACTACTTGGTACTTATTTCACTTTTTTGGTTTAATTTTGTTGCTGATGAGAAAATGAAAATGTGGATGCAATTGCTCCTTAAGCTAGATGTCTGAAATCTTAGCCACTTCTACAGCTTGCATCTCTGTTTATTTTTTAAATAGGTGTTTAGTTTTGAGGCCAATAGCTTACTGTAGTCTGTCTTACTCTTTCTTCAATAACAGATTGAAGGGAGAATCATGTCTTGTGGGATTGTCTTTTGGTTGCATGATTCTTTTTTAAAAGCTTTTTTTTTAAAAAAAAAACTCGTATCAATACAAACATAGCAAGTGGCTGGTATTAGTTAATAAGTGCCCAGTACATTAGCTTGGACCAGTATCTCGTTAGTTGCCATGCTTTTCATTGTGTTTTGCTTTTCCTTGGTTAATGATGGGTCATGCTGTCAAATTGCACCTGGAAACTACATGAAGTGCAGTAAACTACAATGTAATGTAGATATAGCTTACTGAGCTGGCTGTGTAAAATTCATAAATGTGTAACACCCTAGTAAATTCTTGATAGAGCATCTCTGGTTTTGTAATATGCAGTGTCTAGGCATCAGCCTGCCTTTGCTTAGTTTTTGCTATCAGAAACAAGTAGAAAACTTGTAAGATGAAAATGTAAGCAGTATAGCTTATTTTTCATGAGCCTATATTAAATTAGCTGTTGCTAACATGTATATGAATAGTATTCAGCATGTCAAGCTGCTGAGTTATAAAGTACATAATTTAATTTTTAGTATATTTAAAAATATAATTAGGAAACTGGTCGTATGGATCAGTTGTCCACCACTAATGAGATATCAAACCAAAGTAAACAGCAAGTCTGTCTTAGCTGTGTTGGTGGTGTGCAGAGACAATCTGGGTGCCATTTCACTGCGTTTCTCAAACCAGGCTTTGTCGTGGTGCAGTGCCCACAATCTCTCTTTAACAGTGAGGGGCTTGGACCCAATAAAATGAAGATTGTTTTCAATCATCTAAAGAGTCTCAGCTGCAGAAGGTGGTAACCAGGAATATAAAAGATTAAATTTAATTCCCGTCATTTTGTGCTCATAAAATACAGTGGTCATGAACTCCTGATCTAGGCTGGGATTATGGAATAGAAACCTCCATAAAAATTTGGTAGCCCAGAAGCACATTAACTTTTACCTCTTATATCCAAAATCCTATGCTGTCCAGCTCCTGAGTCTTCTCTCAGTGCCCTCAGTGCACACAGTGATGAGACGGGGCAAGAGCCTCACACTTCCCTTGGAGACACAGGCAGACACTGTGGAAAGCTGACTCCAAATGAAATCCTAATTACTTCCTACTTTTACTCATTTGATGGCAACCGAAAAGGCTGATTTGAGTGGGATATTGCAGAGAGCACTAAGACATCCGAATTGATGGGAAAAGGAAAAAGCTCACCATTGAATTTATAGATACAAAGTTAAGGGAGAGTGTGTGTGTATACACTATTTTTGTGAAAACTGAGATGCTATATATGCTTTGTAGAGCTGAGTTGAGAATTTGTGTTGGAGACTTATTTTTATTGAAGAATATTGAAGCAGCTAGGTGGGGGTAGTTTGAACACCGTACCCTTGCCTACCGAACTCCTGACACTGTCACACACAGCTTTATTATGAATGGCATTCCT
>NW_010196547.1:31530-36461 GCF_000695765.1 Mesitornis unicolor
AGGAGGCAATGCTTACCTGTTATCTCAGATACATACTTGAAGTAAAAAGATAACTTTCCAGGAACAGTTTTGGTTATTAAAGATTTTTTTTTTCATTCACGAGACTCCCTGATATAGAACAAGTTTATTCTTCTACAAATATTACTTGGGATTCAGAGTTAGCAGAGAAATGAAGGAACAGTTGCATCTGCTCCACTCCTTAGGTCCTAGGATGAGTGACAAATTAGTCCACAAAATTCAGACAAGACGCAGATGTACAGTAACATTAGTCGCACTCTAGATCTGCATGCTCGTTACATCGACAGTGAGTCCTGCACAGGCAACTGCGTGTGGAAGGGCTGCAGATGCTGGAGTGTAGATAATGCGGGATTTTCTTGACAGTATTGTGTGGTGTAAGTAGTTCTTAATCCACAGCATGAGTTATAAGTGAGAGCACAGAAGGCATCAGGCTTGTGAGAGCCACTTCAGGATTCTGATGAGACAACCAGCTGGGTCTTTATTTCTATGCTTTAAAGATATTTAGGCATTGAGCACTAACAAAACTATATTAAGTAATGTGTATTGAGAATATAACCTTTTTTTGCTTGTGAATCCGTCCCATTTCTTCTTAATATTCTAATTGTTTACAGGTTTCCATGTGCAACTTGTATGAAACTTTGTTAAAATCTTAACTTGGTCATGTCATACTTGTTATTTTGTATGATTGGCTACCTTATTAGGTTTCCTGGGAGAACAAGAAGCAGAGTTAAGAAGTTCTGCTTCTTATTAACTAATATCTGAGAAGTTTCTAGTATTCTCTAATAGTTTCCATTATTATCCGAGTTGGTTGTGCATAACTGACAGAAATTCACACAAAAAGTAAAGTGAGTTGGTGTTACTATAGCTGAAAACTGTAGGTGCATTTTCTTCAGCTGATCTTGTTTTATAGCTGAACTAAATGTTCAGTTTAATCACCTTTACAGAAAAGGGCGAAGGAGTTAAAATAGCACAATTCACTCACCTAGTCGTTCCCATTTCCAAAGCTTTGTTTTCAGTGCTGCATTTTGCTTTAAGTCACAACGGGTGTTTTTAAATACCAAGAAATTGGCCAAGATTTTGAACCTTTTGTGCCTCATTTAGGGCATGGTCAGTGCCACGTACATTATAAAGACAAGCACAGGCAGCCCCATCAGGAGGGCTCAAGGCTGGGAGCTCTGACTCCAGCTTTACTGTTTATCTGCTGTCAGTGATGCAAAGGGACCATGGCCCGCTTGTGCTTCTGCTTTTCCTGCTGCCCTACATACGCATTACGTACTGAGAACTTGAGGAGTTATGGTTCTTCTGATGTGCAGTTTCAGTGGGACTTCTGGGTGCTAAAGTTGTATGGGTAATGGTATAGGAGGCTTGTGATTTAGGATATAATTGTGTACAGTCACTGAGGTAGACTGTTAGCGCTGTAATATCCGAGTTGTCATAGCAAGTCCAAGTGTGTTAGCAACCTGGCATGCTCTTGTAGACCCATGTTAGTATAACGTATTGCAAATATTTGTAATAAAGTGGCTGGTGTTAATAACTCCAAGGAGAACAAACTTGCAATCCTCATATAACTCACGTTTTAAAATCTTTTTCCCTCCCTCATAAGGCTTTGGCAGCTCGACTACATCTGGGTTTAACTTCAGCAATCCTGGCATCACAGCATCAGCTGGCCTGACATTCGGGGTGTCTAATCCTGCGTCTGCAGGCTTTGGGACAGGAGGGCAACTTCTTCAGCTAAAGAAACCTCCAGCTGGAAACAAGCGAGGGAAAAGATAGGCACCACTTTTAGGGAAGGGGAAGTGAATCAACTTTGTTCATCTGAAAAGTCTATTTTTCTAGATTGATGCATTATTAAATTGCATCCCAGGAGATTTATAAAAAATTTTGCTACTTTTCCCTGGTCTGAAATACAAAATTAAATCATACTGAACAGCTATTTTCTTGTGAATAGAAACTCGTTTATGTATTTTTATTTTTGGCCCTAGTTTTAGAAATGTTCTATATGGCATTATTATTAAAGAATCTTGTAAAACCATCTATTTAACCTGATGTTAGTAGCAGAATATTTTTTGTTAATAAGCTTTATACCATATGAATATATGCATATTTGTTTTTTGTACAGATAAAATATATTCTAGTACAAATACTAGAGTTCATATCTTCTGTTTCTGGATATGGCCTTTAAATCTACTTCAGGGTGTTTCCGTGTATATGGATGTAAATATATACAGTACAGTGCACACATCTGTGTGTATGTATGTGTATATATATGTATAAAATACAGATGTGCAAACCTTGCCCCATAGACAGGTCTCCTTTCCTCTGTGTATGCTGTTTCTTCATGTTGCCCTGTGGTCCCATATCTTGATGTTCCCAGGAGCTTCGAACAGCAAGTCCCGGGCTATGTTATCATTGCTTCTTGTGTTTTCTCATTTTAAGACCAGCTGAACTACAGTGTTTACTGTTTCATAAGATTTCGTAAATAGTGTCTAGTAGCCGGATTTTTTTAACCTTCTATTGTTAAAGTGTTATTACCATTTTGTATGTTTTGGAAATGTCTGCATTCAGCAGCGATTGCTCTTCAACAAATGTTCAGTTTGTCACTTGATCTGATAAAACTAAGGGAAACTGAGCACAGAATTCTTCACTTTTGTACTTGTATGTTATTGCATCTTTGTGAGCAGTCTCTTAGGAAGGGATATAATGTGGGAGTTTATGTCTCAGAAAAATAAAGCTTACAGTTTATTTTGATTTCAACCTTTTTTAAACTTCTATTGGGCTGCAGTCAAAACTGTAATGTTTGTATTCCTTTGTTATTGCTTTTTTTAATAGTTAATATGTTAAACCACTGGACTCTCTTGTAATGTATTAATTTGTGAAACTAATTCTAAATGTGTACTGTTTGTCCATATGTGCAACTCACCATTGTGTAAACAATAAAACAATAATGCTGTGATCCTTGCTATACATATTTGCCTGTTTGAAAGATCATTTCCTGTTTTTCTCCTGTGTTACAGGAGAAACAAAAAACCTCATTGGCTAATATCTGGAATTGTTTTCCCTAGAACTTATGTAGTGCAGAATTGTTCTTGCTGAAGTCAGGGCCTTGATCTCTGCATTGAAGGAGGGTGAAGGGAGGTACTGTATGGGCTTGTCGAGGATCTCTTCACACCATGCCGCATAAACCTGGATCCTGCTGTAATGTAGCACTGCAGTAGATAGGGCTTTGTAAATTGGGAGGCAGGCTGAGTGTCCCAGGTACCTGTGTGCTGTTTCTTTTCACAGTGTGGCATCAGTTACGTCCTTGACTTAGCCTAAGTGAAAAAGTGATTATGTAATAAAGAATTACATGCTGGAGTACAAACTAAAGTCAAAATGGCATTTGACACCATTATATTCCCAGAGTATTACTTGGTTGGTGGATTTACCCATTATTTTCAGGGATCAGCATTGTATACATTTGCAAATGATTTTTTTTCCCCAATTTAAAGACATGTAGTATAATTAGAGTACAAAATATACAGTCAAGGTGTGGCTTGGTTTTCTACAAGGCAGGTTAAGTAGCTGACCTGTACTTAAACACCATGAAATGAAATCAAGTCTCGATTATTTGTTCTGTAAAGAAAGAAAAACATGTACCAGAGGAAGGTTGAAGTCACATATGCAGGATGTGGTTCTCTATTATTTTTATACCTTGTTGTGCAGCTGGTGCTGTAAACTTACTTATGCAACCTCTTTCTTTTATTAACTTGTTTTTTCTTCCCTGTTCTCCATACGATGAATGTAGCAGGAGGTAGGATAGCGTTATGCCTTAAATTGCTTGCTTCGTGAACCTCTTCCTTGTCCAGCATCTCAAAACATCCTTTATGCTCCCATTTGTCCCTGACAAGCTGGCTAGCTAGATACTACCATACTTAGTGCATTCTTGCAGATTGGGAGGGAGGAGGTTGAAATAAGGTGAAGTTGAATGGAGTTCATGCATCTTCGTCACCACGGGCCTCTGAAATCCAAATCCAGTTATACCCCCTCCATCTGCGTATTGATAACATAACTGTATTTTGAACCTTGATTGTTTTTATAGCATTTTTTAAATGAAAATAAAGTTCAGGAATACAGGTTTAGTGGCTTTTTTTCCTCTTTGACATCAGTGGCAATTCTTTGGTTTTTTTCCAGTCCTTTACTCGTGTTAAAAGTAGAAACAATCCAGAGTCGGTCATGTCAACTCTTCTTACCTATTACTGGTTCTAATACCTGCGATGTCTCAGCAGAGGATATCAGAGAAGCAACTTGTAGATTATTAGTGAGAAATTAATAACTGTGTAGAAAAATCCATGCATAGTGCACTACAAAAGTTTGTTTCCCTGACACACAAGTGTAGAAGAACAAAGAGCTGACTATATACACAAAGAATTCAGCAACAAATTATGCTGGTTTTGGACTGATTGCTGAGATTGTGCTGTTAGGCTGTTTCCCTCTTCCCTCTCATTTTGGCACTGTGACTGCTATCTCCAGACACTGGTGGATGGTTAAAGCATCGCAGTAGTAGGTTTGTACCGCTTCTTATGACCATCACTGATTCGGCTTGGGGTGGGGAGTGATACTGAGCTGGTGCCTGCATGGTTGCCCACTGCGATGGTGCATGTGAAGCTTCAACCCAGCTATTACACGCAGTCTCCCACCAAACTGGACAGGTAGGTTGATTAAAAGGAGGATGGAGGTGATGAGGGGGAGGAGAAGCGTGGGGAGAGATGAGGGGATGAAGAGGACAAGGCTCCCTATTGTGAACGGGGAAACTCGCTTTAAGGCTGTTTGAAATAATTTCTTTTGAACTTGAGTGGTTATACGCTGGTATCTGTTTGTCCCAAACATCTGAATTTGTAATACCTATTTCTTGTGTTGGTTAAATGTTGCGTTCA
>NW_010196547.1:36492-40946 GCF_000695765.1 Mesitornis unicolor
AAATAGGTGACCGCTGTAGTTTAATTTTCTAGGTGGGTGACATTTTTTTTACTCATGGGAGAAAAATTATGAATCAACTCCATAACCAAAGGAATATGAAAATATAAAATTAAGGGATTCCCGTCGGGATTCCCTTTGGAGAACACAGCTTTCACCAGGTGCTGGGAGGCTGCCAGTTACATAGTGCCACTGCAAAGCCCTTGCAGGCGTAGTTGTCATGCAGTGTGTCACCTTTTGTTTCCACATCATTCACATTTTCATACACTTTTTTTTGAGGTAGTAGGATTTTGCTAAACTTCACTAATATTTGAACAATCCTTCTGACTCATTTGACTCCTGTTATGAGGTTTATTACTTAATGTTTTTTTAATCAGCCTCAGGAATTTAT
Organism: Mesitornis unicolor; assembly: GCF_000695765.1. Classification (NCBI taxonomy): domain Eukaryota; kingdom Metazoa; phylum Chordata; class Aves; order Mesitornithiformes; family Mesitornithidae; genus Mesitornis; species Mesitornis unicolor. The sequence goes on from NW_010196547.1 coordinate 36,881, forward strand.
AGCCCATCGCTGCAGTTGAAGCACCCCAGTGAGGAGGCAAGTACGCTATGTGTTAACTTTAGGTTTAATAACTTTCCCAAGGAATGGTTTGCTTTTCTGTTTTCTCACTTTTTGGAAGTAAGGCAATTCTTGTTTACTATGAACAGGTTATGATTAAGTTTAAAAACTTCTGCAAACCTCTAGAAAAGCTGGGTTGATTTTATTTGTGTTTGACTATAGATCTACCCCTACCAGGATATCAGGTCAATTATGCTGAACGCTTGCATGGAAAACTTGGAATATGTATTCCTGTCCTAAACAAGTCAACAGTCAAGCAGGTGAAAGATATTGTACTTGCTTAATCAGCTAATGTCTCACAAACTGATGGATTTCCTTCTTTTTCTCCCTCTTCAATGCAGGAGTCACTCTACGGCGCAAGCTTGGGCAGCAGCAGGACTGCAGCTTGCTAGAACATCGTATAATCGCTTCCAAAATCCAATTCTGATTGGAGGCTGATACAAACCTCGCAGGCAAGAAGTTCCTTGTTGGCTCTGTGTATTTAATGTGGGACATTGTGGTAATAGGATAGGCTTCAGAGGTGACGATCCCTGTGACAAAAGCAAGCTAGGGTGGTGAGGTTTTGATCAGATACTACAGCATAGTGAAAAGGGAAAGAAAGATGGATTTGACAAATATTCAAAATCAGGTATTCAAAATCAAACTATTTATTTTATGAAACCTGACATTCTGAAAAATACCATGTACTCAGAAAACAAGTGGCTAGGCTCTCATGGGAGGGGAAAACTGTGACAGACAGCTTGATTAGGCTTGAGTGAAACTTTGGGGAAAATCACAGAATGGTTTGGGTTGAAAGGGACCTTAAAGATCATCCAGTCCAACCCCCTGCCAAGGGCAGGGACACCTCCCACCAGCCCAGGCTGCTCAAAGCTCCATCCAGCCTGGTCTTGAACACTTCCAGGGAGGGGGCATCCACAGCTTTCCTGGGCAACCTGTGCCAGTGTGTTGCCACAAAAAATATGCACAAACTACGTGCAGTTGGCACCAAAACCCTCTCATCCTGTTAATGGCGTTAACATTTCTCGGCTGTTTGGACCATCTTTATTTCTTTATCAACATACGCACACAGGAATTGAACCTTTGGGCATAAATGTTTTTGCTGTTGTTCTATCCAGGATAAGGTAAAGTATGAGAGTTCTTACCAAAAAAAAAAGTCCATCTTTCAAAAAAAAGGCTTGGAATGGATGGGCCCAAATGCCAGTGAGCAGTTGGGCCAGCACTGCCCCAGTCCTTAGTGTGGGAACAAGTCAGGGACAGTGTGGGGATGTATCTCCATCTCTGTTGGAGATGGGTGGAGGAGTGGTGGTGAACGTCTCTGTATCTTACTAGCTTGTCACCTTTGCTGTTTCATGCAGCTGTGCTTTGCACAGCGCTTCAGTGCACTGCCACCTGTATCCTTAGCAGCAATGCCAAAGGCATGATTCTAATTCAGCATCAGGGCAAAGTGATCAGGCAGAAGTCATAGCAAAAGGAACGTGCTAGCTTTAATGCCATGGAAATAAGTCTTAGCAGTTTCAAGTAGAATGGTCTTATCCCTGGGGAGGGCAAGACCAGCTTTGGCCATGAGCTGAGCTCACGCGGTGCTGACCACGAGGGCAAAGCTCGTACTTGATCCCACAGTAGCAAAGCAAAGTTGATGCTGAGTTCTGCCCTGAGAGTCAAGAGGGAAGGCTTTTAACATTGTTTATGTTAGCTTTGGGCATGGTAATGCTCTGTCAGTGCCAGTAGCAACCTCCTGCCTGTATTAGAGATGTGCAGGACTGTCTGGAACCACAGGGACGCTGCGGCAGCTTGTCCAGGTTGCCCTGTGCAGAGTAAGAATTGCTGTGCTGAAGGTGTAGGTCTAATGCAAATGCCTATTATCTTAAATTTATACTTGATTAGTTACAATATTTAGCTAGAGATGCTTTTCTGAGTAATTTGTCACTTTACACTTGTGAAGCATCACCTTCCTTGTCACCTCTGCCTGTGCTCTATTTCTAGTGCCGCAGCAGCCAGCACAGCTCTGTTGTTTGTTGCTCTGCCGTGGTGATACCACACTGTGGTGGTAACAGGGTTTGCCAGGCTCCAGAGCTGCTGGGAAGTACTGGGGGAAAAGGGATTCTTGGGTAAGATCGTGGGCTCGGGCAGGTGGGTGGTGACAGCATTCCAGCAGCAACAGAAATAGTAACATTAAAAACCAGACATCACTGCGAGTGGCGGCTGTATGGACTAAAGATAGCCCTGAGGCGGGCTATACAGCTGATGTCAAGTAAAATAGCAATGAGGCAAGCACACACAGTCTTTTTTACTGCTTTTGTAAGTGGTATAAAAAATGTCCCGATCTAGAAAATATTCCCATAAATACTGTGACTTTTCTGCACAGAGTTGCTGCTTCTTGCTCATCTGCTCTAATAATCCCTATGTAAAATCCAAAACTGCAAATTAATTTGTGGGTTTGGTCCCGTTGAACCACACCAAGAGGAGAAGCATTTTTTTCTTGTCTGGAGCTCATTGATCCTACTGTACAGGCAGCAAACTGGACTACAGCTGTACAGTAATGCTGCTTTCACTGTATTGGGCCTAAATCCTTGTCTGGCACTATGGCATTAGGAGGCGAGCAACACTAAAATTCTGGTTTGAAATTGTCCTTAGTTTTCTCTTCCTGCAATTGATAAAATGATCATGCTTCATGCTCTGTGTGGCATAAACTGGAATGCGAGTGTGGAAAATTCCTGAACTTTGGGATTTTTCTTTTTTTTAAATTGAATTAGCTTTATAATAACTATATCTTGTCAAACTGGCCAGCCTCACTGGGAAGGCAGGCTGTGGAAAGATGGACCTAGTCCACGGAAAGTACTTCTTCCACTATTAGGGGAAAAAACAAAGCTAAAATCCTTTCCTTTTTGCTAGTGGCTGGAGAGGTTGGTTAGAGCAGAAATAATGATTCAATTAGGCAGAGGGCAGCCCTTTCAGATTGAAGATGTGCACATCAGCTCTGTGTCCAGACTTTTACATATTGTATTGGCAATCTGTTGTGTCTGCAGTAAGCAGGGGCTTCAAAAATCGACGCACTGAGACTCCCGGGAGAAGAGCACGGCAGTTGCATCGATCACAGCCTAGTAGTCGGTCGCTGCTACCAAAATCCCTGGAGCCCCGGCCCGACGCGGCTCAGTGTTGAGCCTGGCGGGCGTTTTCTGAGAAACAGCCTCTGCCTTAACTTACTGCAGCGTTGCCCCCGTGAATTTGGAGGGAGACGTCCCCCAGCACTCACTGTTACCCCATCACCTCCCCTCAACCCTGTTATCGAGGCAGCGGTGCATTTTGGAGCCAGCCGTGCGATACCGGAGGTGTCAGCGCCGGCTGTGAGTGACAGCGTGGTGCCAGCGCCGATGTCGGCTGTCACTGCTGCGTGCGCTGAGAGCAGAAGCCGAATCTGTGCGTATTGATGTGCTCGGTGCCGCTGCAGATTCAGAGCCCAGCCCTCAAGGAGCGTGCTAACTTCCTATCACTTAATTCAAAGTTATTTTTACAGTCCTTTGCCTCTTTCTGTGAGGTTTTTTTTTTTCCTTGGGTCATCTTGTTCTAATTATTTTCCAGGAAATGAGAGCCAATAAAAGAAAGCCTTTCTGTTATGAATACCCAGGTATGTTAAAATGCAGATATTAAATATGGTTCCTAAGCGGAAATAAAAACCAGTCCAGCTTACGCAAGTAATACCACAATTGGAGTAGCAGTTTGGGCTTTTAAATGTATGGATGGTGTTTAAATAATATTTACCATAGGTATTGCTATGCTAGTGTGAAAGACAGCTAATAACCAGGACAGGAAGAGAAGGAAACCCTACGAAGTTAAGCTCATATATTCTGGTAACTATCCTCCCTTTGGGAATTACAGCAGTGTGACCTGTGTGTAAGAACTGCGCTCTTGCTTGCTACAGCTCTCTGTACAGAAAGCACAGTGATGGTGTTTAATAACGCTACCCTTCCCACTAACCTCACATGGGGGCAGCAAGGCATTGCTTTATCAG
>NW_010196547.1:40977-41717 GCF_000695765.1 Mesitornis unicolor
CAGCAGGAAATACGGTTTTACCTGAGAAGTGATAAATGTAAAAGACACAGGGATTTCTAACTCCAAGGTGATTTAAATTAAAAAAAAAACCCAAACAACAAAATAAATAGGTTTTTTTTAATAACTAAACATACTCAGGTTGGCTTTCAGATGGGAACTGATTCTGTTATCTTGTAATAACCAGGAAGAGGAATCTCTACTGATGAAGTGTTAAGCTGCAATATGTAAGTGTACAGACTGCAATAAAATCCAGATCTTGCAGTAAGCATGGCCTGGCATTTACATGTCGAGTGATCCAAATTATAGTACCGTAATGATGAATTCTAGCTTTTCTCCAGGAGAAGGAGGGAGAAGACTTCAGGTTATGAGTTTTAACTTGCAATCCTGATTTACAACAATGTGGACACAGCTGCAGAGCCAAAGTAATTCCCGAATCCAGATTTTCAGACTATCTGGTGAGGTTTCAAAATTGTTTGAAAGTAATGATATAACAGTTTATCTCCAATGGGTCAAAAGGAAAAGAGGACAGGAGTTGCTCCCAATTTTGTGGCAAATTGCAGAGCATGGGCTGGAAATACGATAGGGAAAGCAAAACATCCCTAACGGCAGGGGCCGCTTACACACGCACGGCAGCTCACAGCAGCTTGCAGAGCCGCGTTGCAGGGTTTTCCTTTTCCTAGCTCTTGAGGAGGTTCCAACCAAAATAGAGACACAGAATAAGGTGACAGGTCTGCATTCCT
>NW_010196547.1:41957-44738 GCF_000695765.1 Mesitornis unicolor
TCAGCAGCTCAGGCTCAAGATGGGGTGTGCTTGGTTTTCCCTGTCGAACTGGGAGCTGTTAAGGACAAAAGACATGTATTTGTATTACCCTACTTTTCATGCCTTTTCTATTTCTGATGTCTTTTTTTGAAGTAGGAGCAGTTTTCTTTGCAAGGAGCTTTAGCAAATGAAGCCTGCAAACCTAAAGAAAGAAAAGCACCATGCTCTGAAGGCACATAAATACTTCTGAAAAATTCACATCTGTAGAGGGACTGTAGTAGTAAAACAGCACAAATGCCTTTGTTACAATAAGGAGTTTACCTGTCAGTGCAGTGACTGACTGAATGTACAAGGTAAGAAGATACCGGTCTGTACACAGTCACTTAAGCGGATGGTGGTGATTGTCCTGCAGTGACTTTGCCTGCATCCCTGGTGATGAGCATCCCCATCCAGCACCAGCGCAGGGAGCTGTGTCACAGCCCTGTGTCCGGGCATTGCTCTCACACGGCCAGTGCCACAGCTGGACGCTGGGTCCTACAAAAGCTGTGATGTGCTGGAAATGTGAGCATCTCCCTGTGCTGCTGCACAGGCAGTTTGCAGTTTGGAGTGTTAAAAATAACACAGAAAATGCACTTTATCTCTTTCAGGCAACTAAGAAAAGTAATTTTAACTCTTATTTTCCCTGCTCTACATGAGAAGATTTTTCAGGAATCACACAGCAGCAGGTGAGTTCTTCAAGTGACTGAAATAAAATCGTTGCTTTGCTGCGATCACGTATTTGGCTCGAAGGGCAGAAAACAGGCCCACCGAGCCAAAGGCCTCAGAAAATTACACCTGTAGTAGTAGTAAAAATTCAGAGACTTTTAGAAAGAAAATAAAAAAGTTGAAGCAGATAATAGAGATTTATAGACTGTGTGAGCATTATTGAATATCTCTAGGCTTTAAAAATCTTTGCCCACTCTAACATATATGTGATATTTCAGTTCTATCTAAAAGCTGCTGAATGCTCAGTTTGGTGGGACCCAGTGAGTTTGGTGTCCTGCAGGATCTGGGGCCTGGGTGATGGGTTTGGTTTACGTGGAAATAGATTGAGCTGGTGTTAGGAGATTGCTAGACACAGGAAAGTGAGTGAAAAAGTTGCAGAGTAGAGAAGACTCACTATACTTGTATTTTCTCATATTTTGAGAAAATATTTTCTCATATTTTTGTTTGGGTTTTTTGTGTGCTTTAAACTTTAGATCACACAGATATTGCCTGAGCAGCTTGGACAGACAGCTAGGAAAAAAACCCACCTCTTTGCTAATTAGTCTATTGCTAAATACATTCTAAATTACTTTGCAAAGTGCCAGATGTTTTAAGTTTTACAAAAGCATAATGAGGTGTGCTGTTATCTCTGGTTTTACGGAGACAAATTGAGATAAATTCTGAGCTTGAATATATGAAGTACCTGTTACAGATAATCTCTGCAAGGGATCTCGTGCTGGCATTTCATTGTGATCAAGGCTCCTAACTGGGAATACATATGAGCTAGGTAGATGAACAGTAAACAGTTCTCGTAATCCACCTTACTGAGTATCAGTGGAACCATTGCCTTGAAGGAATTGGGCTGGGAAAGAAGTGTTTTGTTTTGTATGTTTTAGGGGGTTTTAAATTATTTTGAAGTAGTTTGCTTGCCCTGTATAAAATAATCAAGAAGCTGCTTTTCTTATTGTGAAAGTTTCAGTCCAAGCCCCATGTAAAGGAAATGATGTTGTAGGAAGACCTCTGTGAATGCGGCCATCTAACAGCTGCTGTGCTGTCACTTGGGGCTGCCAGCGGCACCCATGAGGCACTGATGTGTCCTTGTGATTTTATCTCCTTCCCCAGATGATCCCCTTCCCTCACCTGCTGACCAGCAGCACGGAGCTGTCTTGGGCAACAGGTGCTCTGGTTGCTGAGGGCTGATTGTATGAAATCCATCATGGGTCACGACTGTCCGTGTTGTGCTCCTCATCCCAAACTCAGCATACTAGAGCTCTGGGTAGCTGCTAATTGGGTTTTGAGATGGAGCATCTCAAACACCATCACTCCAATCCCTGTTTCTTCTCATTTGTCCAGCTGGGTTGATATGGGGGATGCAGAACCTGTCCCACTGCAATCCAACTTTTCATCTTGATAACTAGAAACTTTTTCAAAGTTTGTCTGCTCCAGGTTACCAATCCTTTCTGGGGTAAGGAGATGTGTGGGAACCACCTCTGCACCCTGCCCCTGTGGTGGCATGGCTCTGGCTGCGCGCTGAGCTGGGAAAGGGACGCGGCTGGGAAATAACTGTCTGGGAGCAGCAGTGAAGCCAAGGGGGCAAAATGCAATTACCTGGGCTGTAATTTGACCAGAATCGGCTGGTCCAGGCTAATACCTCTGTGAAAGCCTGCAGCTGTTGAGGAGTGAGAACAAAAGAGGGAGATGAAAATGGAGGGGGAAGGACTGGCATATTATTAGTGAAAGACAATAACTTAATTGAAGATGGAAAGCTTGAAGGAAGCAGACAAACATGATTTTGTGGTCACCTTCCTTGCAGTGAAATGACTTAGTAGCAGGATTTAAAAACAGTTATAGTTATGAGAGCTACCCCCTTTTCCGCCTTTTTATTAAAAGAAGTGGTTTTTCACTTGATGTCACGTCCTGTAAGCAAGAGCTCCGGGCTTGGGACGTGCGAGCTCTTGTTACTCTCCCCATACCAGCCCGACTTCACTGACACTGAAGCAGCTCGGGCAGATTTGAAGGAACCTCCTTGCCCTGCGCCACCGCTGGCTCCTCAGAAGT
>NW_010196548.1:0-17474 GCF_000695765.1 Mesitornis unicolor
GGCGGGACCCTCACCGCAGCACCGGCGCACCTCAGCTGCATCTCGGCCAGGCACGGCCGCCTGTTTGACAGAAGGGTATCGCGTTTCCTTTCTCCAGCAAGGGTTTCTTTTTTTGGAGGGGGAAGGGGAGTGCTAGAAAGGGGGAGGTGAGGCTGATTCAGGGAAACACCGGCGGCTTCGCTCATCCCTTCCTTGCTTCGCTTATCTCGGTGGCTATAGATGAGAGAGGAAGCTGGATAAAACGGCGCTGATCGCATCGGGAACCTCGGTGATATGAGGAGCAGTCACTCTATTTGTAACTGTTTTTCTCAGTCTCTCCCCCCGCTGCCTCTCTCAGAGCTGTTAAATATCTGTACCATAAAATGCGGGGGATTTAAAGGTCTGTGGGAGGCTCCCTTTGAAAAGGACCCTGGGGAAAGCCTTTCTAATCCAGGATACTTGAGCCGGATGGGGTGGGATTGCCGGAGAGGCATAAAATAAAAGTCATTCTGCAGACAAGCTGAGGGGCTACGCTGACATGAAGAAAGTGCATTCGCCTCGGTGTTTAGTTTTATTTTGTTGGAGATTGAGACTTCTCGTGTGCTAGTGCATCTGTGGAAATTTCTGAGCAAGGCAGATGAGTGGCATAAATAAATAAGACTGCAGAGAAAGGATGGGACACGCTCGTGAGTCAACCTGCAGCCAGCCAGCCAGCTCACTCGAGAAACATTAGCACCAGTGGGCAAAGAAAGCATGTCAAAAAATAAACGTTCTGCAAGAAACATAAGGAAAACATTAAACAAACGGGGAGTGTGCTCCCTCTCATTGCCCTGACAAAGCTCGGCTGAGAAACTCAGCTTGCTGCCTCTCCAGCCTCTTCTCTTCCATGTTTCCCTGCTGCAGCAGGGGTGCGTGGGGCAGATGTGTTGGGAGATGGTCCCCGGGACTGCACGGGTCACCCAAAAGCCTCGGCAAAACTGACCTGTCGGGTGTGTGCCAACACAGGACCAAACAGAAGGGCAGGGTATGCATGAGTGACCAGTGTCAAGGGGACAAGTCATTTGTTTGCTATGGAAGAGTGGCAGAGGCATAGATAAGGGAGAAAACAAAAGTTGCATCTTGACTCTAGATGGGATTCGAAGAGAGGCAGAGTGAGAGGATGCCGAAGAGCCAGGTTACCCCTCCAAATCAGCTCTGTTAGGGGGGAAAAACACCCAACAACAATAACAAACTGAACCCATAAACAGTTACTGCTGTTTGTGATAAAAGGAGAAGATTTATATTGCTGAAACGTGTAGAAGGAGCTTGTTCCAGAGCAAAACTCTGGCATGCAAGTCTCTGTTTATGTCGCTCATCCTGATGAGATATCAGTGGCAAAGTTCAGGCTGACATCAGCCCTGGGGAGGCAGAGCCAGTGGCCCAGCTGGTCTACATGGGGCTACACAGCTGTGTGTGGGCCTGCAACCGATGGGCTGCTGGCACTGGCATGGGGGGATTGGGCTTGCAAAAATAGCCTCCTCCTCTTGCCAGGCCCAGAGATGTGAGGAGCCAGCAGGAGTGGAGGCAGCTGGATGTAGCATTTCTTTGCAACTGAAATGGATCAGTAAGAAACAGGTCCCAGGATGGTTTCATGTGCCTTTCAATTTTGGGGTTAATTAAAGAGGGTGGGGAGGGGGAGAGTGGCTGATGGGCCATGTTGATGCCAGAAAGTCAAAGATGTCTGAGCCCTCTGTTTTACTGAACTGCATTAAAATTAGCAGCAGGAGACTGTAAAACCAGCAAGGTTGTGGTTTTGTTGGTGTGGGGTTTTTTGTGGTTTTTTTTTGTTTGTTTTGGGTTGCTTTTTTTTAAGAAGAAATTAATTAAAGAGGAATAGTGTATGGTGGTTTCACTATTGCAATTCCTGCCAAGCAGTTTCTCTGTGCAACTTTCCATAGCTAGAAAATGTTAATTTCACTCTTCCGAATAGCTAACAAATTTGGGGAAAAAGGAGGTAGGCTCAAGAATCTCAGATTATATAAAAAATAAGATAATAGTATTCGATTAATAACTGATACTGTACTTGCTTAAAATGGCACTCTAGTCATAAAAACTACCCATGTGAACAGGACAGCTGAATGCTAACCCTTTGTCATTCTTCTCTAGACTGGAAATAGTTTGTGTAAGTGAACAAAAGGGTCACTAATTTGCCTTTTCAACTTGGGAAACACAGTAAAGACATAAAGGCCCTGGATTAATTCTGATACATAACTTGAAAATAAAACATATTGTGTCCAATATGCTGCTCACGGTGTAGATGGCACAGCTCGCAAAGGAGGTACCCACGGTAGCATCCCCACAGACCTGAGTCAGTAATGTCTGCTGAAGGGAGAAGGGTTAGAGGACTGGAACAGACGTCTTGACTAAAGGTTGCACAATCCAACACATCTACAATTTGTTAAACACCAACAATATTCTTGGCACTGCACAGGACCCCAAATCATGACAGTCTTTGCCCCAGTTTTTTTTGGTTGGTTGGTTGCTGATTTGTTGTTGGGTTTTAGTTTGTTTGTCTGTTTTTGGTGTTTTTTTGTTTTTTTGTTTTGTTCTGTTTTTTTTTACTGTGCAAATTGAGAAGCAGGCACAGAGTAGAAAGGGCATACAGAAAGGCATGAACACATAAGAAATTACCCAAACACACACATACATAAGTATATAAATATGTATGTGTGTGTGTGTGTGTCTGCATTACTACTCTTGTCCATATTTCTGAATCTGACAGTTGTTACATTTCTCTGCATTTCCTACCATAACCCACTTGTTCTTTAGCCATATCCAATTTATGAGGTTAATCTTCTGTAACATCATGAGCATTCTCAAAAAGCTGTTAATGTCATGAGCAAAAGATTATAATTGCACCGTCTAAATAAGACAAAAGAAGTGAGTGATAAGAAATGCTTTACTCAGAATAAGTTGAACCTATGAGAATATGTGCATTTTGTAAAAAATAAACTGGTTTCTAAAGATTCGGTCCCAATATCTTTAACAATGTCTTTATGCTTCAGACTTTTAAAAGATGTAACAGCAGAACATTAACAGAATGTGCACTAGGGAACAATCCTTACACTGCAACAGATTGGATGACCTAATTGATTTTTCCCATCTCCAACTTGTGCAATTCTGTCATTGTAATAAAATCTCAGTGTAATCAAAATCTGCAGGATCAGGCCCTAAATTAGCATGTTGGCCTGGACTATGCCTCAGCCTGGGCCAGGTCCAAAGACTGCTGCTGTCAGCTTGACCCTTCATCAGTCCAAGAGAAGTTTGGATCTGGTCTTCTGGATCACACTGGAAGAGTGCCACACAAACTTTCCAGATGCAGTTCAGTTAAGAAAGTCCGATAGGAAGGCCTCAAAATGAAACTGAGAATTTTCTGGCACAGAAGAAATTTTAGCGGTTAATATGAGGATGATCAAACTGTGCTAAGTCATTGTTTCCCTCTATTCATCTATCAGTTGGTCTTCTCTTGGCCTTGTGATCAGATTGTAAAACCTTTGGGATACAGACCAACTTTTTGTTCTGTGTTTGTAGAATCTGTGACTAGAGCAAATATATCTACAAGAAAAAAACTCAACATTTCCATGGAAATGTCTGTGTATTTTAGGTGTAAATACTCAACATAGAACAGAAGTGATTAACAGAAATGCTTTTGTGATGTATACGAAGCTGAAATAAAAAAAGCTTTTAGTCAAGACTAATTTTAACCACCCAGAAGTCAATACCAGAATAACTTCACTGGTTTAAATTCATACATTGGTTTGCACGAGTATACTTCTGTGGTGACAACCCATCAAGTAGAACTGTAACTGAGTAAAACTGGAGGATGTGAGTAACTAACAAAAAGATTTCACAGGACTCTGACACATCAATTTGTCTAGGCATTGACTTCTTCACTGTGATTTGAGTATTTGGGAGGGCAATTCACAACATCTGATTTAGGAGCTGTTTTCTCACTTTGGCAGTGTTTCCTGTGAACTTCTTTGGTGGAAATGTCAGCCTAAGTAGATCCCACACTTGCCCAAGCATCTTGCTCATTCCCACTTCCTGGGCTGTGCTGGCCCAAGCATTAGCAGTTGTACATTGGATTAGGGAAATATTGAGCTGGAAAAATGAAATGCTGAAGAAGAAAAAAAAAAAGAAGTTTCTTTCCAGCAGATTCAGTTCCCTGATCTGGATCAACATGAGGAAACATGAATGAAAAGCCTGACATGTAAAAGTAAGTTCAACTTTAGTGACCTGAAGGCATAAGAGGTAATAATGGACTGGTGGTAGCTGTGCTCAGATGAGGGACTGAGCAGCTACTGTCACACCGTGAGGCACAGAGTTTTCAAGCGTGGGGTACCCTGCCTTGTGGTAGCAGGGAAGGGCGACAGGGATCCAGCTGAGCCGCACAAAACAGGTCTTAGTTCCCATATTAATAAATAAAGTGAAATAGCAGCACTGCCCTTCCTAATTAAGCATGTCAGGGTTGGCACAGGAGGAAAAGTTGTTCCACTGGCCATACTTTGTGACACTTAATTAGAATTTTACGAGGTGATGACAAGTATTACACTATTTAAAATGTTACAAGAGAGGATCCTTCACTAAATATTGGTAAATGTGTCATTGATACTCTATGACATATTTCAGTAACATGGTTGTATTAGGCAGATAACACTGAGCAATCAAGAAACACTTCTGTACTCAAATGCTCTTGTTGCTTATTTCAGGGTGTAAACTGAAGGTCCTGAAAAACTGCAAAACGGCACTCCTGAGGAAGGACGTTTTCTGTTTGACTCTGATGCACCAAAGACATGGTACTCTTGAGAAGAACTTTAAGCACAAGCTGATGCCAGTCCCTATGCTTGCAGAGCTGAAAGAAGATGTATACATTGGAGTGGCATCATCAGAACCAAAATAAGCCCTTGCCCTTGTCTGAAGAGACACACCTTTCTCAGTCAGAACCCTACCATTTTTGTGCACCTTTCAGCATATTTCTGACTACTATTCATGACTGGAACGAACTACACTGTGCTTTAATTCAGGACTCGGTTCTTTTTCATATGAGACTGGTGGCCGGTCATGGAATGACAATGATTTAGTAACATGGAGCTTCTGCTGAGCTATTATCAACATATACACCCTACAAGCTACAAATCAGGCATTAAACAGCTACAACTTGAAAGTTGCGTTTAATAAAATATGGAGGCATTGTCAACCTAGGAGTAACAAATCTTACTTTGTAAGCATATGACTTTGCAAGTGACATCCAGCACCCAACAGTTAGATGTCTAAACTCCCCAAGTAAACTGTGGGAATATGTGTACCCCTCCAAACTGCTATTAGAACCAACATTCATCCTGAACTGATAGCCAGCAGGAGCCGGCGATAAGGACACACCCAGTCCAGCTAAATATCTGCACATGCCTGATCCAGCCAGCCTCCTCCTCAGGGGAGAGATTCAGATCCTTTCTTTCAACAAATTATGTCAGCTTTCTCTTTTCTTTCAGAGTCCTCTTTAGTGTAACAGCCCAATGGCAATAAAATTTGGCCAGAGCATTGACCTATGCTCCACTTTTACCTTCAGTGTGAGTGTGATTCAGGGTGCAATCACACACTGCACCCTGGGCTCCCAGTGGGATTCTTCTGGTATTCTTCACCTGGGGCCACTCCACAGGCTACTTGCTGCATCCACGTCACCACATATCAAAGAAGACCAGATTCTTGGTGTCAGACCAGAAGGAGGAATCAATTTTAATGCATATGAAGGGAAGTCTTAGATTCTCTTTTTTTTAAAAAAGATTGCTTGCACATTTCACATTAGATAGAAATTTATGATCAGAAACTGGTATCTCCTGGCTGCATATATCCTAACCCCTAAGCAAAGGCATTATCATTATTATGTACTTTTTTCTGTGTCTGTTTTATAACGGAGCTATTGCACACTGCTTGCTGAGGGAGGTCCAGTCCTGCTGGTGGCCAAGTCTTGCTCCTTCAGTGAATTTAGCTCTGCTACACTCAGCATTGGTCCACAAGCTGCTCACACAGGAGTCCTGCCTGGGCTGGCTCTGAGTCTCTGCAGGGGCTAAACTCCAAGGAGCGTTCACCTCAAACAAGGAAGGACATTGGGAATTTAAATAGGTGCTTCCAGGCTAAGCTGCTGCTGGAGATGATTCTCAGAGCTCTCTGCAGTCACCAAAGTCCCTGTTTGGATCATACTTCTCGTACCAACCTGCTTTAATGTGCTTGCAGTTACATACAGAAATAACAGTCAGGACATTGCAGGGAAGAGTTTCACTGTGCCTTACATGATACCGTCCCTCCAACTTGACAACTAAAAGTGAAATAAAATCTCTGACTACTTAATCCGTTAGTTACTTACCTTTAAGAGTTAAATGCCTGAGAGGGTTTTAGTACTCACAGATTCACAAGCAGGCATCTAAAGTAGCATTTTGTATCAGGACTTAAAGATCATTGTTAATAAACTGTATCTTCCTGGATAAAACTTTTTTTTTTTTTAAAATAACATGGGGAATCAGGGGTGATTTTTATCTGCAACAGTAGCTTCTACAATTGTTACTGGCAGGCTATTTAACCGAAGCCAGGCTATTTAACCATGGAGTACGGCTATAAAGAGCACAGGTATATGTATTTCAGGAACGAGAAAGCTAATTTTGTAATTCGGAGTCAAGCAGGGCATATGGTAGATAACAGTCCCCTTTCACATTCTAACACAGGATTGAGATTTCTTAACAAAGGCAATAGAGTTGCAAAACAGCGTGACTTTGTTGCAGTTAGCAATTAATGAGGTGCTAAAAGTGCCTAAGCAGAGGATCCCAGACAGAGAACGCATGACTCAAGAGGATAAGAAGCCCCCATCATTTCAAACAACAGTGTCATTTAAATAAACAAGCGGCGAGGCGCTGGGTGTGCAGGGTGGGAAGGGTGCATTAGCAGCCCTCTGCAGCAGCATGCACGGCAGCCAGCGCTTTTCTGCCTATGAGAAAGCGGTTGTGCTCTTCCAAACGCAGCGGGAGCCTTAAAGTGTGAAACATTGGTTTAGTCCATTACTGGGGGTTGTGTGTGGGGAATCACACACTCGTCGTTGCTGTCAGTCCATTTTACTTATAATCAAAGAGCAGTGATTGCCCTGAAGGCTGTTACCAGCAACATACTATGCAGGATGGAGTCTACCTGGCAGGTTCCCCCCCCGACCCCCCCACAAAAGACATAATTTCTGTATTGTCAAATGAGACATAAATAATCTGGTTTATGCTTCCCCCTCCCCCTTTTTGCATTTTAACAAGCATGAGAGATTTTATGTCATTCTGCAGAGCACTCTAGGTTTTTTGCATTTTTTAAGCAAAACTGATTCCAGTTCGAGTATTATATGAAAATAGCAAAGGTTTAGAAAGTGTTTGTCCTGTAATGTTGACTTTCTTTCCAACCAAACATTTCTACATAGATTGAGAGAAATGTGGCAAAGTACCAAAGTCATCCACTAAAATATTTCAGAAGAAACTATAATGTGAAAGGGGAATAAAGGAACACTTTTGGAAGTGATGTCTGTTAGTGAATTCTTTTAAAAAAAAATGCAATATGTCGTGTTGACCCTTTGGAGTCTATGGGATGGTGATCCAAATTTATTCCTGGAGGGATTGCAGTGCAGTACATGAGTTGTAGTCATAATTAATTTATCTACACTTTTGTGCAGCTAAAAATATGCCAGGTTTTGGTTTTGTTTTGATTGGGATTTGGTTGTTTGTTTGTTTTTTTTTTCTTCCTTTTGTGGCTTTAGAAAACTAATTAGTGAAAAATCGTCACATGCTGGGAAGTGATGGAGCTAGTTAGTAAGAAATCCAAATTTACTCCCCCCCCACCCCGTTATATTTCCATGTTACTGCTTGACAAAGAGAGAAGAAAAGTCATACATGTCCTTTATTCCCTCTTCATTATTACACATGAAACTTACGGAATGTATTTGATGTTCTGTTTGTTTTGCATTAGAATCATAGATCCAAATGCTTTGGAAGTCTCCATGTCTTATTTCCACTCTCTTTCTTGAAAACTCAGTTGTTTTTTCTGTGCTACTTTTTCTTCTGTTCAGTATCTCATAACTACTTGTATTCCTTGGTGACTACCCCAAAGTGAGCAGCAGTGGGAGCGTGAGTTGACACAGAGTGTGGCCGAACTTTTGCATTTCTTTTTGTGTCATGCACAAACAGACTTGAGCTAGTTTAACTGAAAGGGTTGTGAAGACCTTGGTAGCTACATTGACAGTGCTTGTTTGCAAATAGGCAACTGAGCCTCCTTCTAGAAAAAAATAGACATCTGGGATCTGCAGATGTTGCAACACTGTGTTGAGTTTGTTTGACTCCTCAAGGGTCAGAAAGAGCTGTAATACAGTACAGAACCGAGCTACAACAGGTCCCTACAGACATGGATCCGCTCTGTTCTGACCTGTTACTACAGAGCAAATGAAAGCCCTCCTGCTGCCTTTAGCTGACAAAGACAGACAGGATTTGGTCCCCTTTCTGGAAAATGTAGGCATGCACTGTTTCAGCTCTTTCACCTTTTATTAAGAAAGAAGACCTTCCTTTGTTTTCTGGTCTCAGTGAAGCATGGAGGCACTGGTGTGAGCCCTGCCGGGGCCTGGCTGTGAGCTCTAGGCAGAGAGTTCCACTTAGTAGAGGCTGCTGGGCACAAAGGGATTCTTGCGTTTGGAGATAAGTACATTTTGATGAGACTGCTGTGCCAGAGTCTCTGCAACAAAAAAAGAAACTCCTATATCAAGCTTTCCCTTAAAAATACTCTAGAGGGAGTCAAATCTAAAAGTTTGTTTATCTAAAATATTTCAGCTGCAGTTCCTTCTTCTAAAATGTTCTACTTGTTTCCTGTTTATTCATTTTAGGCCTTTTAATATAGCATTTTTGTTTGAATGTGTTTGTACATTTTCAGATCAGATACGTGCTAATAGTACTTAAGAGGTATTACTTGGAGTGATGTGTCACTGTCACAGCAATAAATAGCCCTTGAAATCAGCAAATACCAGCTTTAGCTTTGAAGGAAACAGAGCCATAGGAAGTAAAAACAGAAAAGAAAGTAAAAGTTTCACATCCCAAAGAAATTGAGGTATTGCTTGTATGGAAGATTATTTTCTACAGTGCTTTGTATGACTTCAGTATCTGGTGACACACTAAGTCTACTACATGATAACTTCATATTGGAAATGTAACTCTGAATCAGATATCGCATCCAATCAATTACACATTAGGATCTCGTGTGAAGGCTGCAATCATATTCTATTTTAAAAAGTGAGTCAACACTTACCATTGATTTGAAGTTTGAATATGCAACTATCCTTGCTTTGCAGTGGACACTGCATTGTGTTTTTAAGAATTAAACTTGTATCAAGGGGGGAGGAGAGGGAGGGCTGTGCCACTTCGAAAATTATTCTGGGTGACAGTCTCTTCTGGAGCAGAGCTACCTCTCTTTAACCTCACTTTGCACATATATCCAGTGTAACAGCAGACTAGAAATTTTCTGCTTTTATTTAGCTTCCCCTGTTAGAGCTGCTAAATGTCTCCTGGCTTTCTGACAGCAGCAGAAAACAAGCGTTTGTCAGAAAACCATGAATTTAATTTCTTCCCTTAGAGGAGAGGGAGACAGAGCGAGCAATGCTCATGACGTTTCCTACTAGAGATTCTTCCACAATCACCAAAAGAATTACGCCCACTGGCCTCATGGGAAAGACTATCTGGTATCTGAAAACCCAGAAACTCCACAAATTCCCTGAGATCTAAACACCCAGCAGAGATAATGAGTAGGAGGCCAGAGCTAGCAGTTGAATTTCAACCTGGTTCCACTCATCAGTGAACACAACCTGGTGTGACTCTGCAAGCAGAACCCTGCTTGTGCTGAGCCTTGTGCTGAGCCTTGTGCTGAGCCTTGTGCTGTGAAGGTATCTGTATTTTTTCATGGGGGAAATGGGAAGGATGTGGGGGGAACAGTCACGAGGTTAGAACTAATCTGACTACATATCTGCATATGGACTTGTCATCTAGACTGCTTTTGTAGTCAGTGGAAAGACATGGGTATTTTTTAACTGATTTGTCTTGTGATAAATGTCTAAAAGCTGAGTTGAATTGTCCCTTAAAATATGTAAATGCTTTAAGTTAGATGAAATAACTTCCCTTCTGCACTGTTGTGTATAGACAAAGGAACACATAAAGGGAAGGTCAGACAACTGGTAGAGTATGGGAAATTAATACCCTGCTCATTGATATTTCCTATTTCCAAAGTTGTTCTTGTTGGCTTCATTTCACACAGGCTATTTTGAAGAAACCCCTGGAAAGCACTGCTCCCTTCCTCTCTTATGCCTGTGCCTCCTAGGGTGACAAGGGCACTTGTCTGTTCTGTCATAAAGCTGTGCTTATGTCCTTCTTTGCCATGACATTTGCTGAGGACCCTGCAGTAAGAAATAGAATGTAACATCTTACCTAACAGTGTTCATCATCTAGACATAGGTTTTTCCAGCCCATCATCTGGAGCTTACCATCAATGCTCTTCCCATTTTCTGAGCTCCAGAGCAGCATGCTTCTCAGGCTGCTCTCACTGTCTGTCTGACTGGCACCAAGGATGGGTGACCAGATCTCTGCACAGCAGCTGAGCATCCCTGTTACTGCAGGCTGGAGGATCTCTCTTCCTCTGTGACAGTCTGCCTGCTGGAAAAGTCCTAGTTGATTTGGAAAAAAAAAGAAGTGATTTATCAGAAATCACTAGTTGCAGCAGGGGAGAGCCACCTTGGTGTTCCTGTTTGAAGCCAGGAGGGACAGGGGTTCAATTTCTAGCTCTCCATATCCACAGAAGGTGCCCTAATCTACTCTACCCTACCTAACCCAATCCAACTGAACCAACTCAGTTAAATCCAATGGTTTCTGTCTGGTCCTGGCTGGAAATTGGCCAAACTTTCCTGATAGTATCAGTAAAAAACGTGATTTCCATTAAAAACTTTAGCTTCAATGCATCCCCTTTTCTTACCAAGTTGCTAGATTGAAAAATCCAGTTAAATTCCTCAGCAATAATTTTCCTTTAGCTCTTTCTAACCATAACACTGAGCCTCCCTGAGGAACAACACAGGCCATTGGACCAGTGAATGAACTATGGCTGTGTTTTTCAAAGAAATCAGCTGGATGAAGAGGAAGCTGGGGTTAATATGAAACATTGCCCTATACCTTGCATCGGCTCAAGGAATGTATTTTCCTTTTCTGTCTCTTTCTTTATTTCTCTCCTTTCCTTATTTTTCTTTTCATTATTAGATGAGATGGATCAGGTTTTCCAAAGTTCATGAGGAGGAAGTGCATGTTCTGGTGTCATTGTTTATATAACAGAGATTGACTACCCTCTGTTACGTTCAAAAACCAGCAACACTAGACAGTTACAAAAGGATATTTAGTTTAAATTAAATGGTTGGCTACTGCCTTTGTCTCATCTATGCTTTTATAACTAAATAGACTATTTCACAATTTTCATCTTCAAAGCACTTTATAAGCATTTACTCATTAGTCTTCATAGTAACCTTGAGAAATATCATCATTACTATCATGTCCATTAAGAAAGTGGAGACAGAGAGGACTTAACAAAAAACCCACATTTTCCTCACCAGTTGCCCACCCACAGAACTTCTGTTGAGATACTGATGCTGGGAGATCTGGTATGGGCAAGCCAGCAGCAGCCACCAGCATGGTCTGCAAACACTTGGCCATAGTTAGATAGTATAGTGGTTGAACTAGCAGTGATCAATCACACCAGCGTTACAATTATTCCTACTTACTGGTGGAACTGTCTGCAGCAATGGGAACATTCTTTGGACCAAAATCAGTACAGATGCAACAAAACGGACTTGCCCACAGCCAAGCCTACTCGCTATTGCAGCATAATTCTTGTGTAAATACTCCCATTAAGTTCAGCTGGAATTATGAACTCTTAACTCAGGATGATCTGTAAGTCAAGGTTAGGTTGTGGAGAGATGAAAATGGTAGTGCCAGTAATTCAGTTTAAATGGCTTTTTCTGTTTGTTTGTTGGATTTTTTTTTTCATTTTCCTCCCAAAGTAACTGTTGATCTTGAAAGCAGATGCCTCCAAGCCTGTATTCTCCCTCCTGGGGGAGTGCTCTGCACACACTCTTACATTGCAATGGGGCCTGCTTCCCACAGACCCTTGGAGGAAGGGAAAAGAGAGAACACATTTGACAAAAATCAGGAATGCTGGGCAGTTCTCGAAGGACAGTGAGTAGCGTTAGACCCATGAGGTGCTAGTTAATGACAGAAATGCAATGCTGTCATCAGAAGCACTGAGGCCCAGATTTCTACTCTCAGGTGATCCAGCCTGCAGGGTCTTTCTAGTTGTCTGCCTCAGGACAAGAATGTCCATGTATATATAAAACAATTTAGGGATAGCTAATTAACTTTAAATTTATAACTAGTCTTCGTTCAGATTACTTTGCAATAATCATCAGTCTTCACCTAATTTAGTTAAAGAGGTGAAGTCAAACCCCTATATAAATATTTTTATTTCATTTCTTAAAACTAGCTCATTTTAATTCATGTAACAGGTCTTCTTGACAATTAAAAGGGCATTTTAAAAGAGGTGGGACTACCTCACCATTCAGGATTTACGCCAGCTCTTAAAACCACAGAGAATGTTGCATCTGCCCTCCTGGGGTTTTTTGTTCCTGCCTCTGCAATGCCTTTTTCAAATTATTGCCAAAGACAAACACTGCAATATTTGCAGATTCAGGGTGGTTATGCCTCTGCTGCACCAGAATTCCCTGGTTCAGCTAAACCACTTAAAATCAGCACCCTAAGAAAAGCCTGTTTCATGCTCAGACTTAAAGAGGAAAGTTCTCATTTTTTGTCCTTACTTTTCTGTCTCATCACCGAAAATGTTCAGGAGCTCTCCTGTCCTTTGCAAAATCTCACATAAGCAACACGTCCCCAGACAGTTAATGCCTGTGTGAAAGCGAAGAGCACAAGGACACAGAATTAAACAAAACTCAACTTTTTAAAAGTTGAAGGAAAATTGGAAGAAAAAAGGAAAAAAACGGAAGGAAAAAAAAGCATATGCAACCTGAGCTCTTTTGCAAATGACATTTGTATTTGTGGCATTGACTTTTTGTGGTGCACTTTGGTGGGACTGGGTTGTGAATGAGTGTAAAATGGGTATTAGACATGATTCTGCAATCTCACCTGCTGTTGAACAGCATTAGCACCTGCCCAGTTGTTATTGGTGTGCAGGTTATGCAGATAGCAGGGTAACTGTGCCATGGATAAACAGATGAGCAAACATAAAGCTAAAACTTTATAAATCAGGAGTGATTTCAGGAGAATATGGCTGTACGGCCTCTACTGCCTGGTGGGATCCAGAAGCAAAGTAGCTGCTTTGGTTGAGGATGAACCCCAGGCTGGGAAGCCATGCTGGGCTTGGGCTGGTACTGCAGGGAGCCTGCTTGGAGAACACATGCTTAGCTGAAGCCTGGTCTAGTACAAAAGCTCTGGTCTCCTGCCAGGTGCCCGTGTACTCATGGGGTAGGTGTGTGCAGGGACGGCTCTGGTTTGGGATGGCTGGTGCTGCCCCACAGAACCTGACCTGACTTTGTGCTCCATGCCTCCACACACCCACATCCATCTCTTCCTTCCTATATTATCTGAGCTTCACGCAAAGCCTCTCATCCCTGCCCTCTTCAGTCCCTACTCCCCTCTCCAGACAACACAGGGTTAACCAAATTTGTTGGAATGACTGAGCTTAAATCTTGGCTTTCTCTTGCAAAAAAAAAAAAAAAAAAAGGCTGCAGAAAAGGCTTTGGTAGAGATTGGTTTAACTATGAAAAGAGGTGTCCATCTGAAGACCAAGAATAAAAGTGCCGCCCTAAAATGAAAACCCCAGAAAAGACTGGGGAAACTGAAGAAATATATCCACTTAATGATGCTCCAGACTATCTAGGTGGCAGCCTGCTGTGGCTAGCACCATGGGTTAATGGAGTAACCTCTCACCCCTGGAAACTAGTTTAAATCTTGCCTTAGGGTAATAAAGGAAAATTGCATCTCATGGTGTCAAATTAGTCCCTAGTGGAGTTTTCTCCACATCACGAATTCACCACAAATTTCACACAATTTGTCATGATTGGCAGACTCTGCTGGGGAGAAGTTCAGGATGGGAATAGCTTGGGTTTTGTAGGCTGGAAGTCAGGGGCTGTTTGCAAATGGCTTTAGCACTATTGGGCTTCACTGTCATAACTAAGCCCCAGGTTCATCCCCGCTCTTCAAAGCAAGGGAAACAAATAGAGGAACCATCATCTCATGACAGAATTAAACCATTATTAACCTCTAGTGCTGAGGAGGTTTTTCAGAGTCACATCTGACCTATTCCAGATTGACATCAGTTTCTCATTTGGAGAAGTTATTTTGGAGAAGTCATCAGTCTAAATGAGAGCAAAAAATGTAATCACATACTACAGCTTAAAATAACCAAATATTTTTAAAAAGAGTGGCCTTGACATAAATGAAACTGCAGATTCTGATGAAGTTCAGCCATTTCGCGTGGATCAGAGTGTGTGAAATATCAGTTTGAGAGACTCCCCCTGGCCGTGTCTGCAGGCATACATCTACTTCAAGCACAGGCTCACATCCAGTTTCACACTTGCTCTGTACACACAGAATTTGAGGATTTCTAAAGAAATAAAAATATCCTTTTAGAAGGCTTTGAAGAAGAGTTATGAGGCTAAGGGAACAAACAGGAAAGAGCCTCCAAATCTAAGGAAGGTGGGCTCTGGATTCATTCTTAGAGCTAAAGGGATGTGAGTTCCCTCTCCTCTTGGTTCTGGTACCTGAGCAAAACCAACTTTGATGGAGCTGGGAACCTGCTAAGAAATGGACTGGAGAATTTAGCCCAAAGTCACTTCTTTCAACAGTGTAACTTGAGAAATAATTCCTATCTCTGGATATTGTGAGAAAGAGACAGTGTGCTGACCCATGTGGGTGTTAGAGTAATAACAGTGCCTATTGATACAGTCTGGTGTTACTGTACACTGCATTTGAAAGCATCATAGCCCCTTTTTGTATTATTACTGCTTGTCCTTACTGCAAGTCATAGGATTTGTTAAACAGCTGCTTTCCAGATTTATTGACTTTTCTTGTATCCTGTTGAAAATTCTTAGTAACTGTGCTCAATTGGATATAAATGTGTGCTTAATGTCTTTGAACACGAAACTTAAGCACTTTGCAAAGACTAGCTGAAATAAGTGGCAGTAGCATGTACATTTTCCTTTAATCAACGGTCAGAAATGCTATGCCTATTTTATGTGAACGGGCTCTCTTGACAAAGTGCGCTTTAGAAACCTTGAGCTACTCTGTCCCACTGGTCATTTTGGCTGGTCCCCACTGATCTTTCTCCATGCTGGACAAGGGTAGAGGCCACAGTGTCCTGCTGCAAGTCTGGTGCTTCCCTGCACCAGCAGTGGGGCCGTGCAGGGGGAAGGGGGACAGCTGCCAGTGAACCTGCAAGTGGAAAAGGGCTAGAAGTGCCTGCTCTAGGAGTTAGGGCCATAGCTGAGGGTCTGGGAGCATGAAGGCAGCACCAAATCCAGCCCCTGACCTGTTATGTGGCCCACAGGAGGTGTGGTTTTATGGACGCCTTTTGTGGCAGGGTCAGCTCAGGGTGCTCTGTCTCACCCCTGTAGTCCCTCTTCCGCAGCCCATCAGGATGTGCTGACACAGCATTTTGTGGAGACCCCTCAGCACTGCTCATACCTGCTACAGGCTACAATGCAGCCATTGCATAATGCAAGCAAATGATACAGTGAACAACCAAAATTTATTTTTTTTCAATATATGCATGTATTATACATGTTTTCTACATAACTAAAATTAAAAAAACGTAAATCAGATAAACCTTAGAAGTTCTGGCTGAAAAATAAAGTTCTTATGTCCATTCCCACTTGACAGCATCTTTAGCATCTCCCTTTGAATGATTAATATCACAACTTTTCATCAAGCTTTTCTTTAACATAATCTGTTGTACTGAAGATCCCTATCTAGGTCTCTAATGTGAGCAAGCACTAACAGTTGAACAAAATAAATATATTGTCTGGTGTAACTGATTAGGTAGATCAAGCTCTGAATGAAGTGTGCTTTTGTGGCTCTAAAGGCCAACTACAAAGCTGAGATAAGCTTTTTTTTCACTAAGGTGAAATATGTGGGCTCAAGTCCTCCTTTGGTACTAGGAAGGTGAGGAAGGGAGAGAGGACTTGGAACTGAAATATAATTAAATTGTTTCTAAAAATTAAACCATTTTCTAAAGTTCTATCTCATTTCCTGTTTAAAAAAAAAAATTCCCAGAGTGCACCAGCTCACAAAACCTCCTATGCCATTTGCCACTTCCTAGGAGTAAATTTGCCCTGAAATTTGACTTCAGCTCAGTTTCATCTTCCATATAAGCAAAAGACCAAATGATTCTCAGCACGTGCTCAGCTGAATACAGACATGTCCATCTCCTGACACACATAACCTGCCCCAAGCTGCTCAAATAATACTTTCATCAAAAACTACCAACAGAGGGGAAGGTCAGGGGCTAGGATGTACAATGGTTAGCTGAGGACAACCAGAGATGGTGTCATAGGCAAGATCTGACAGCAGAGGAAGGATACAGATCTACACTTATATTAGTCATGGTTTCTGTACAAATCCGTGTAGAATTTTTTTTTTCCTTCAAAAAAATACGACCCTTAACTATTTTAATCTAAACCAGCACTCTGTTAGCTAGTAAAAATAGTGAAGTCTCATCTTTTTGCTGGCTACTTGCTAACAGCATAAATTAGACTTAGAAAATTCTTTCTGCTGTGGATATCTGAGGCATAAATAATACCATATGTTCAGCAGCAGTTTAAATAAAATATCATTCTTACCTTGACAATGACACTCTAATTTAGGAGCCATGGCTATAATCAAAATGAGAACACTGAGGTGTTCTGCTTAATCTTTGTAAAATGCTATATTACTTTTGTGCCACCCTTAAGCTGTATAAAATACTGCATTACCTATGCAAGGGGAAAACTCCATCATCTTCTAGCTCTGCGCTGTCAATATATACCAATCAGAAAATCTAAATGTCATCAGGAATGACCCACAGAGTTAAAAACTTGTTCCTAAGAACATATGGATCCCACTGGCCTCAGGAAATATTTGAAGAGTGCACACACATTTCATCAAGATTTTTGAAATCCCAGGGGGAAGTGAAGGAATGAAAACATGACAGAGTAATTTAAAATGGCAGGTATTGCATTTTTCTTGTTCAACACTGGAAATCAGATACGTAATATTAATAGAAGTAATTCTTTTTATTACTCCTATTAAAGAGGCTAACACCTGCCATCTCCCAGATTTCTGAGAGTGGATACACATTAAAAGAAAGAAGGAAGCCTA
>NW_010196549.1:0-1612 GCF_000695765.1 Mesitornis unicolor
GGGTGGGGGGGGGTTTGGTGGTTGTTTTTTAGTGATCAGCCTTAGAAATTTCACCCTGGAAACGGCAGCATCACATGCCTCCAACTCTTGCCTTAGCTCCAGCAGAGGGGTGGATTTCAGTACAGCAGCACACAACATCACCAAAGAGACACACGAGTTCGCCCTCCAGACATCACTCAGTCAACTCGCCAAAAAAACTCCCTCCCCCTTCCCAATCGCGTTTTCTTGGGGTGGCAGCACCGCGCTAACCCCGAGCCAAAGCGATCGTTTGCTGGCACCTTTTACAAACCGCCCCTCAACAAAACAGGATGATTAACGCAGCCCCCGAATTCAATTAGACATTCAATATGCTAATACGAGGTCTGAAACCCACCCCAGCAGAACAATAAAAATGGTATCAACCCACGTTTTCTTTGTGCGGGCAAGGAGAGGGAGAGACAAAAAAAAATCAGCTCTCCCTTTTCCTGAATTGCAGTGGGGAGGGGGGGGGAATTCATTTCTACAGGAAAAAGGGATTGGTTTCAACTAATGCAAACCTGTTATCTTTACATATGTTATGTTTAGAGAACAACTGGGTTTCTTTCTTCTTTCCGCCTCCCCCTCCCTTCATGTCCAGGAAGCAACTGCAGCGACTCCGCTGCCAGCAGCAGCGTGCGCGCTGTCAGTTCCTGTCCACTTCACCCCAGGTCACGAACGGGCTCACATTAAAACAGACGAAGGTGGAAGAAACAAGGTGGGGGGATAATAATTTCCAATCCCTGATGCTCACCCTTGTTTCACCTCTCCTGCCCGGACACCCCGCCGTTGTGAGCGATTCCACACGCCAGGACGCTCAGGCAAAGGCAATTTGTTAGCCCAAACGTGCTCTCAGAGCGCAGCTCACCCCAGCCCGCCTCGGCAGTTTTGGGTTTTGAACACACCCCAGACATGACCCTTACGCACTATTGTCTTTGGAACAGTACCCCGTAATAAACCAAACAAACAGCAATTGAGGGAAACAATCGAGAGAAAATCACCAATCCGTCAAGCCACTAAAGCTGGCTATTGGCTTTCCTTCACAAATTGTGTCTTTCGGAGAGCCGCGGCTAAATCAACATCCATTTTGGAAAATATAGTTACACAGCCTAAATTCTGAGGCATTATCTTCCGGATAACTTAACCGATTTGTTTTATTAGCTTGCCTGTCTCGTATCTTGTTGTGACACATAGTTAAGGTCAAATGAAATGCATTTATCTGTGGTGATTAAATATTAAAGAATGATAGCTTGAGAGAAACTGGCATGTTTTAAAACAAAAGGATGGCATTATTCATCCTGAGAATGAGACTTAATGTATTGAATTTACCCTACGCTGAGAAGCACTGGACGCACAATAAATACAGTCAGCACTAAATCCTTGCAGACGGAGTCCAACGCACAGAGTTAGACAAGTTCTAATTAGAAAAGGTAGACAAGCGCAGAGACCAGCTTAATTTCAAACAAAACATCTGTTCCAATTATCATTATATTTAAATTAATATCAATCAAGGGCAATGCAGCAGGTTTAGAGGGGCTCATTCAAGTCACTGCCGTGAATACAGAAGTCCAGTTGTCCATCAGCTGAGCTGAGTTCA
>NW_010196550.1:0-13736 GCF_000695765.1 Mesitornis unicolor
GAGGGAGGACGGGGAGGTGTTGCTTGTGCAGAAAAATCCCGGGTCGGTCGGTTTCCTCTCGGGAAAGGTGCCTGTCGCTGCTCTGGATGTGTCACCAGAAGCCTGGCGGTCTCTGGGAAGCTGCTCTTGCTGTTTGTCACGTCCAGTCGTTGGGTGAATTAGGGCCTGTGGTGCCAGTAAAAGGTATATTCTGTGTCTTTTGCCAGGCAAACTTCTGAAATGAGGTACTAGATGCGTCCTGGCAGGGCTTGCTCTCTGTGTCAGGTGCTGGATCCACTGGTGTTCTGACAGCGGCAAAACGCCACGCTTTCTTGTCACTATATACTTGTGACTGGTTTTAGGGGACCGTTTTTGCTGGGTTTAGCAGATAATAAGTAAAACGTGCTTAATTTCCTTAGTAAGAGTCCTGTTTGTCCCTTTGTGCAGGGTCACGGGAGTTTTGGTGGACTTGTTAACCTTGCCTTCACCTCGGGTGAAAAAGACAGTGCTGTAAAGATCCCCAAGAGTTGTTTGAAACGTTGGATGTTCAGTACCAGCAAAAAGATGAGAATTGCTGGAAAACTGTCTGTCTTGTCAAAATATCTTGTGGTGCAGGATGGAGATACCGCTTTTACCTGCGTCGTCCGCAGATAAACTGTAACGAATGCGGTTGACAGCGAAGCACAAGTTGTGTTGAGAGCGTGTGAGCTGGGAGAAAGGTCATGCTGGATCCAGCTTGAGGTAAAAAGTGTAATTTATAGTACAATACCACTTGTAATCTGCAACAGGTTAATGTGTTTGCGATGGTTTAGGGTCGCATTATGATTTTGCTGTTAGAGCCGCTCGATTTCAGTTTTCTCTGTGGCATGGATGAGTCATTTGATTTGTTTTCCTGGCCTGCTGGTTTCAACATGACAGAAGTTACTGCTGTAGTTTTAGAATGTAAACTTTGCAAAGCGTTTAGGATTTCTGGGTCAGGGCAAATTTTATTTTAGCTCTGTTTTAAATTCTTCTTTACAGGTGTGAACAGAGGTGGCCCCTGGGCTGAGGCTTCACAAAGGAAGGCTTGGCCTGGAATTTGTTTTCATGGCACAGGTGAAGAACTTCGGAAAAGAACTTTTATCATGGAAACGAAGTGTCTATAGGTATTAATTTAAAAAAATCATATTTTTTAAAAAAAGTATTTCTGAGAATACAGAGATACTCTTTGTTTTCTCAGAAGAAAGGATGTGTTACATGTTCTAATTGATATAAAGTTGTATCAGATGCCTCCCTCCAAATTACTGGGGGGGAACTTATTCAAAGTTCAAAACCAAAATTAAATACTTAAACCTGTTGGGTTGCCCTCTGCTCCATTCTTGTGCACGCTGCTTGTATCGCAAGGGTTTGAGAAGTCTTGAGAACTGAAAATGAATGGAAATGTTCCACATGCCAAATACCTCAGCGTCCTATCACAGCGGTAAATAAATGTCAAATAACATCTTTCCAGAGTACTGCTTTTTTTTTTTTAAAGAAACGGCAACAGCAAAAATCTGGTCACTGGACTGGCTGGGACTCTTAGGATGTGAAAAAAAGGGAAATCAGCTTTAAAAATGGATACGATTATGTCATTTAAACTAAGGATCTGGTTTTGGTCTCTTTGTAGCAGGGAGAGAAACTTACATTTTGATGAAGCAATACTTAGTTGAGGATTTTTTTATTACATGTTTCTATGAATAAAGCTGTCAGCTATCTGTTAGAGATGTCATTTATTAGACACACGGTGTGTGGAATTGTGTCTTGTCGGAGTTTTAAACAGAGTGGAGCAGCAGAAGTGGTCTGAGCCCTGTGAGAAGCTGCTCTGTAGGATCCCTGGTCAGTCTCCCGTTGAAGATCAAAATACTCTCTGTTCTTGTCTGTATGTTCTGGTTTTTAAAGCTCAAGTACCAAGAAGTTAATGCTGTGAGTAATCGCCATAATCGCTACAGTTAAATGTTTGATTTTTGTACATGGCTCACGTATTTGCCCAGTTTCTTCATTGCTCAAAGTAACGTGGTAATGGTGTGAAAAGGAAATTCAGGTTTGCATGTTGAAGCTGATCATGTGTCAGAATCCTGAGGTAAAATCTAATCCATTAAAAACATTCGCTGTAGAAACTCTTAAGTTACAGCTGAGCCCGAGTTAGATTTTCCTGTGTTTCTTTATGATTATCTTTCAGATATTCTCTGATCAATCCTTCGAAACTATTCAGTGTAACTGCAATTTGGCCAATTACTTGATTTCATCCACAGTTTGTTTTGTTATGGATGGTTTTCCGTGTTTGTTTTCTTTCTTTTTTTTAACAAGTGCTCCTATACATCCAGCATATGCATCATGTGTGAAATCCGACTGTGTTCTGTGTCTGCAGAATTGCTGGGTAGCTGAGCATTTGCTGAAGCGAGCTGCTGATTGTTTTTTGTGGCTTATAATACTCCTTTGTAGATCTGCTGCTATCTTGTTTGTCCCTGCTGCATCTAGACAATACATCCCTTCATGTTTTGTGTAACATCTTCTCCGGTCGTTTCTGTGTATGTAGATAGGGGAACTGGAAAGAGAAAATATCTGTTCTTAAATTGTCCCTCTTCCCGCCCTTGATTTCCCCACCCCCTGGCATAGCTGGAGTATTGGTCATTAAGGGGAATTCAGGACAGTATTGATTGCTGGTATCCAGGGGTTCTGGGGGAAAGGGACAAAAATGAGCATGGGGAAACCACATCAGTTTTTGACAACGCAAATTAATGCTTTGAGACCCTTAAAATCAGTAGGGGAGTGTTACAGGTACAATAAAAAAAGAGCTCAAGACGTTGGATGAATAAGCTGTGGAGCTTAAAACTGGTTTTAAGAGCCTTGGATGTTGCTGTGCCTTTTGCCTGTTGTTCAGTTGTTGAAATCTGTCCCAGTAGTGGTCAGCAAGGTGTAAAACGAGTGGGAAGGGTTCTTGTCTGCTGTTATTTGCTCATTTTTTTTAATGTAATCAGCCCTTTGAGGCAGCTGGGCAAGTTCAAAACAATGTTTTCCAGTGCTTGCTCTTGAGACCAGAGTATAATTGCTTTGGCTTGTGAGTGATTCCCTTTGGTTTCTGCATTAATTGCTTGCAAATATGCCAAATTCTATGACAATATTCTGTTTTCTTGCAGTGTTTTGAGCAAGAGATTAGTACTCACCTGGGAAGCTCAGACAAGAAATGAAGACAGGTTATTTAAATGTATAGAATGGGAAGCAGTTGGTTTAAGTTAGCAAGTTAGGAGAAGAGGAGGTGAACACTTCCCCTATGTTTCAAAACGAGCTTTTTTTTTTTAGAGTGTATGATGTTGTTTTCCTTTTTATTTGCGCAATATCAGGCGTTACCAGTGGAGCTTAGAAGTTCACAATTAACAAGGGAAGAAATTGTTTCACACACTTGCTGCTCTACGGGAATGGACTGATCAACATATACAGCCCTAAACCTCCCATACACTGGTTTTTGAAGTACTTTAAATAGTTTTCTGCAAGTCTTTTGCAGTACGCTACTTCCCCCTCAGTTTCTGTTTGCCAAATATGGGGCTTCGTTTCCTGCAGAAACTGGTTGTTGTAGATGGTGTGCATTTAGAACGGGGTTTAGATGAGTTCTGGAGGGGTTTGGGTTTTGTTTCAACCAGGAGATGCAGTGTATGTCATCCGTTTTTGTGAAAAGGATGCTTAAGAGTGTTCCTGAAGTATATCCTTCGGTGGTTTAGATAACCAGGCAATTGCTCACATAAACTGGCAGTTTTCATCGTATTTTCTGAGGCATTAATCATTTTACTATGAAGGTCGATGACATTGTTACAAATCGGTGATTTTTCATGGCTTTGATATTTCATTTTACTCTACAGGATTTAATAAATGAAATATAATTGTTTTCTTAGTTCCAGTGGCTTATAATCCATATTACTTATTTTGTGACTGAATATTCAGCCATTCTTGGTGCTGTTGGTTTTCCTGTTCCAAGCTATCCTGCCCCTGATCAGCTTCAGAACTTTTGTAACAACTCATGCATTAGACATTGTAAGCCAGAAATATTACAGATTGGCTTAATTACTAGATAGACCTGCAGGATAATTAGGAGGGAGCAATGTGTGCATAACATGACAGTGAAAAAATCCTGAATTGAAGAAATGGCATAACTTTGAAGTCATATGAATGGCCATGCATCTTTCCTAGGTAGTTTGTAGAGAATCAGAGTACAGTGACTTGTTGGACGTGTGACAGGAGGAAGGGTGGGAAATCAGCATTTTAATTCTTTTATTTTAGCTTGTCATAAATCTGTGGGTGCATCAGCAGAGAAGTAGGAAAAGAACTTGAGAGATTCTTGGAAAATCCCTCATGAAATTACTTTTAAAAAAATCTGATAAACTCAGCTGTGGTATGGCCGAATAAAACACGAAGTCAGAGGTAGGAAAGGAAAACAACAATTTTTAGTACTGAAAGTTTAAGAAGGTTACTTAGCAAAATTCAGAGCTAAAAATGTGTGGCGTTATGTTTTGAAACTGAGGTGGAAAATGCAGTGAGTGATGTCAGAATGAAACTATATAAAATGAAGTTTATTGAAGAGTTTGCAGGGCTGATTTAGCTGTTCCTGAAGATGGCAAGGGACGTTTGTAGGACTCTAATTGAAATAGAAAGTTTGGGGATTCTTGTCACATTTGTGTGTTGTGATAAATAGAAAGGTGGTGTCTTTTGTTTTGTTTCGTTTTATAATAGTTTGGCTGAGTTACTTAAAGCGACAAGAACCTGATGTTAGGTTCCTGCACACCAGCAGTGTGAATGCAGTTGCAAGTACAGCAGCTTTACTGTTCCACTGGGACTTGAAGAAAACTTTTGGGAGTATTTGATCAGTTCTGCTCTTTTCAGGGTGGGAAAAAAGGAAAGGTACTTGCAGTTTTTCTACTTTACAGAACGATTAGGTTTTGATTTAGCAGAAGTACTTCAAAAGAACAGAGTGCATTTCTTTCTTGCCCTCAAAATAAGAAGTACCTGCTGTAGAAAGAGCGTTTTGTAGGAGAGTTGCTGCAGTGGACGTGGGAGCTTTCGAGTCTGCCAGTTTAAGCAGTGAAGATGAAGGTGAGGACAGGTTTTGGGCAGGGGACTCGCAGAGGAATGCGATTCACGGGACATAGATATTGGTGTAATTACCAGTGCAGCTGCCGTAGGAACTTCTGCCAGCGTGAAAAAAATCTGTCATGTCCAGAGCTCCATTGGTCGTGGTGTGAAGTGATAAAGATGGGAGCAGACGTGTCAGAGCCCTTCCGCTTGCCAACTTCAGGCCGGTGTGCACCCTTGGAGTTATTTCTGCTGGGAATCAAACTGACACCAAAGCTGAAGTCGTCCTGAAGTCGTCAGGCTGGGCTGGAATTTTGGAATTGGAGGTGGTAAGATTTTGGTTTGTGTTTTCTGTGAATAGTAGCGAAAGGGCAAGGATTTGGAGGGACTGAATTACTCTGATATTGAGCAAAACCTGTTGAATTCAGGCAAGGAAAAAACCCTCAACACTTAAATACCTTCTATTTTTTCACTTTCATTACATGAAGTTTTATTTCATTAATAAATTAATTTCAGTATTATAATGAACAGAACTTTTCTACTTCTCTCTGTGATAATGCTTTCTATTTGCCATTCCTTAAACTGTGTGTCAGACTTTAATTTATTAATATTTTTTTCCAATTGAGTTGAAAGGAACATTTCAGATTTGATCTACAATGGAATTTGGAGTTAGGAGCTCTTGAAAAATTTGGAGGGATGAGGAATAAGGAATGTTCTGCTAGACCCAGGCTTCCTTTTACTATAAATACTAGCTCAAATGAGAAAAGTCTTTTACTGGGAAGTGGGGGACTTCAGAAATAATAAACCCAAAACATTATTTTCTCTCACTAACGTGCCATCAAAACTCACTTTTCTAGCACTCGATAAGTGCAATTTCCACTTAAAATTGTTGGAGTGAATTGCCACAGGTCAGGCATCAGTGTAGTGTCAAGGGTGGGTTCAGGAACTCTGATTCCTGTGGTCAGGGCAGTCTATTTAACTGCTTAGCCCCAACATCTGCATCAGCAGATCATAAAATTCCATCTGTGCAGTAGCGATGATGATTCTGCCCTGTTCAAGAGAATATTTCTTTCCTAGCTGCTCTGAGTATCAGTGATGCATACGTACACGTGTGCAACCTCCCTCATTTTATTCAGTCTTCCTCATCCTCTTGAGGTTTGCTCTTCTCGACTTCCATTTGTAGCTTCACTTTTGTAATTTCCATTCATTTTCTTAAAAACTTATCTCCTACAGCTTGGTTGGCATTGAGCAAAGGTTTCTGTGGCTTGAGTCAGGAAAGAGGGGATCAGGGGTTCCAGTATACAAAGTTATCACCGGATTGTTAGCTGTGTCATGAAATTATTTGACTGGTGACTGCTGTGGTACAGCTCCTACAGACTGAAATACAGGCACAACAAATGAAATTCCACAATTTATGGAATGAGTCACATGGCATTTTTGAAAATGCCATTAAAAATTAAAATTCTCTTTGCGAAATTTATATTTGCCTGAAGATTGTGGTGGTTTATGTTTTAACTATGAAACACCTGAGCCTGAAAATGGTAGTTTCACCATTTTTCTGTGCCATCTTTGAACCCGTTTTCAATATGGAAAGCGGGGTGAAAACTGATTACTTAAAAATATTTCCTTTTAAAGCAAATTAAACAAGAACAGTTCTAGTTCTAAAATGAAAACTGCAGTTTCAACTGGTGTAAACAGATCAGCTCATCCCAGAGTGTTTTTCCTCAACAATTAGGTCTTCACAAAGTAGGTTAACAAGTAAGGTTTAATAATCTTTCAGTTTCTCTGCTTTTCTTTGTGATTTATTAATTTTTCTGCCCAAGGTAAAGGTGGGCTCATTGTGCACCCATCTCTTTTTTTGCCCAACTACCTAAATAATTCCACTGTTAAAACCTGAGGTCAGTAGGATATGAAACTCCTGTTCCAGCCAGCGCTCTGAAAGAGGGTTTTGCAATTCTTGTGATGGATCAAAAACTCCTTGAGCCAGAGACGTATCAGGCCAATGGATTGAGACCTATGAATAATCACAGAATCATTCATAACTGTGAATAATATCAGCTGTACAAACTAAGAGGAAGCCTTGTGTCCATTTTATAGATGGGCAAACTGAGGTAAGTGATGTGTACATCGTGTCGGAATCCTAGATAGATCAGAATTTATAAATCCTAACTGACACTAGTTCCCCTTCCTGCCTACCCAAAAGCACTGGTGCTCCCTAGACCTGCAGGTTTCTGCCAGCTTTTATGCCCAGTTATAAAAATACATTTATTTTTATAAATCCTTTAAGACACAGAGAAATAAAAGTTGATTTAACAAAGTGAAGACTTGTGCTAGGACACGTGGATACTTTGTTCAGAGAGAGAAGGAAGGGGGAAGGAAGCAAATTCTGCAGTGTAGAAGTTGTGATCAAAACCAAATAAATTTTAAAGATAAAGCAGACCTTTATAGACAGTTAGGAAGCAGGATTCTTGTGTGCCTGCACCACTGGTGCCTGTAAAGTGGAAGCGATGCACTGGAGTAAATGTCATGAACTGGTGCTGGATGTGGTGGCCTGGCTTGTAGCGTTAACAACACTGTTGGCTTCATGAGCCCTTTTTTGGTTCGTACCCCACTCACAGTCCCACTTCTGCAGTGAGAATAAAGAACAGCCAGCAAGTTAGTGCAGAAGCTGCTGGTAGACATCAGCCATGAGATCTAGCCTGGCATTTAATTAAAATTTAATTAAAGAAATGTTTTGCTGGAAATAATTGAGACTCTTAATGCTCTTGCGGCCGCGTTGTGTTGTTTTCCCTCCTAGGTGGGTATGGAGTTTCTGGGTGGCAAAACCAGGAGTTTTATGAGTAGTCCATGCACCCTGTCCTGGAAAGCTGTAACTGGAGTGTGTTTAGTGCCTGCTGACACAAGAGTAGCTGCAGGGGTGAAGTTTTGGGTAAGTTTTACTTCAGTGAGGGTTTCTGCCTCCTTCCTCATGGAAAGAGGACCCCAAAACATGGGGAGTGCTTCTTGCAGCACCCCAGGAAATAGAGGCCTCTACTGAAGGTTAAATTCACAATGCTGCTCCAGTGAAATACATCATGCATTTGTTATTTTCTGGGTAACAGCCAGATCATTTGTTGTCCCTCCCTACACACACACTCTTCCATTTATAAAGGAAGTCTTCAGTCTTTTGAATGTCATTCGACACTGTTCAAAACCAGACTTGAGCAATTGAAATTCAATTAGTTCAATCAGAGCAATTCAATTGACACAGCTGAGTTCTGTGAGCTGAACAAAAGATCTTGCTTTAATTGTGTAGGAATATAGAAGTGGTGGTGGGATTGTCTTGTTCCCAGCCCTCCAGAAAGATGTACTGCATTCAAAAGTTCAGTGGCATACACCCCGTTTTGTGACTTGAGGTTTACATGGTGCTTCAGCCTTTCCTAAAATTGCAGGTGAAAACAGTCCCCGGGCAAAGAAAGCGGTGGTGTTTTCTGTGGGCAAGCCTGGTGAACGCTGGGGGTTAACGTGTGACGTTCCAACTAAATGTGGTAAATGGCCCAGTCATCCGTTGTCTTGAGACACGTGGTCCATTCCATGAGAAACCATCTGAGGTGGTGATTCATGGCTCCACTGCAGCGATGCTCAAGTCAAAACCTGAGCTATCTCGGAGCAGAAGAGCTTCTGATGTCTGATTTTTCCCAAATTTATTTACACTGGTCAGTCTGTGACATCTGAGGGAGTACAAAGCCAACAGAAACATGTTTATTGCCTAAGAAGAGGACCAAGATTCTCCACTAGCTACAAGCCAGAATTTCCTCCATCATCTTGCGTCTGCCACTTGTGGTCATGCTCGTGGACTCATGTTTTCCCATGCCACCCGTGGCTGCTTGCCACCCGTTCTTCTCTCGCCTTCCTTGCCGTGCCATGCTTGTTTTGCCGTGTGTAATCACAGACCACAGTTGTCATCTTGCTTCCTCTTTCAGAAGCTGCTGGGCATGGCAGCGGTTCTGGTGTTGCCTACTTCTGTTTTCTGTCACAATTTAAACTTTCGTTTTTGTCTCTCTTCAGCGCCTGTGTGAATGAGGCACCAGTGTACGCACCATGCATTTAAACTGGAGATTCTCCTCTGCCAGTCCTCATTCACTGGTGTAGTCACAGCAGATGAAACAGCCTTATTTGTTTATGCAAATTCAAACTGGGCATCCTCTTTGAAACGAGGTTTTCTCTAATTTTGAGAGGGGTTGTCTAAACTTCCGTATTTCTGGGTGAAATCTGAAATGATGAGATCCTTGCCCGTCTGCACATGGAAAACTTCAACAGCATCTCAGCATCTGATTAACCACTCCTTCTAATGTTGTTTTCTCTAACTTGACAGATTTCATCGTGTGTTACATCCCCACGTAGCAATGCATGGAGGTACAGGTAGCGGTTTGGGATTTCATCCCTTGTGCTCTGCTCTCTTGGTCTCAAGAGGAAGTATTTTTCAGTATCTCGGATCCCGTGCTGCCTTATGACCTCGCCTGAGTCAGCCTCCAGTTCTGCTCAATGCAGTGTGCCAGCCTCTTGTGTTTGAAACCATTATTTTCATACAAGGAGGAGTATCCCGTAAACAACCCCTTCTCAACAACCCTTCATTTTCCTTTACTGTGATGACTGCAAATGCCTTCAGAGTTACTTGTTGGTGTGCTGGTGGGACCATCAATGCTGTCTTGCTGTTGCTTTGGGCCTCCCTACCTGTCTGCCCTACCGGTGCCTCCTACATGACTTTTTTGTGCCCATTCTGGAATTTCTGTCACATATTTATCCTATCCCAGGACTTGGCATGAGTCAGTGGCTAGACTTTGTAGACATTATAGTAAAACAAATAAATAATGGTAGAATATGAAATAACCAAACACTGACTCATGGGCAGGGAAGGCCATCCAGCCCTTTCAGGGCAGGGGCAGCTGCACATAACTTTCTTCCGCACAGATGTTTACGTGGTTTGCTCTTGGAGGTAAGTTAACATTGCCATTTCTGCTCCTCAGTCATTTGCTCCGGTACCTTGCCATCCTTGTTAGTCATAACATCTAACCAGAATCTTCCCTGCTGCAGTGTAAACCCATTTCTTACAGTCTATGAACAGGAAAAAAAAAGGTTTGTTGTTTTTTTTTTTTGAACACTTTATTTAAAGTACTTCCAGACTTCATGGTCTTTTTGTCAGGCCAGCCTCCTCTGTTTCTTCAGCCCTTCCTCGTAGGTTGTTTGCTGACCGTGTGATCGTCCCCGCTGCCGTTCTGCAGGTGCTCTGTACCAGATACACCTCTTTCTGAAGGCGCAGCATTCCAGAGCTGGGCGCTGCGCTCCAGCTGAGCCCTGCGTTGTGTTTGTCTTTGATCCCCGTAAAGTACAGCCCTGCTGTCAAAAGAAATAAACCCCGTTGTGTGTTCACCTTGTGGCTTCTCTGCAACCATCAGATTCTTTTCTGTAGTGTTCTTTAGCTTGTTCTTTTACGTGATTGAAGTGGCAGTCGTAAGTATCTGCGGTTTATTCCTCAATGAGGGTCTGGGTCTGGATGGCCAATATGTCAGTGGAAAACTTTTCCTTAGAGGGAAGTGTGATCAGCACAAGGAAGTTGCTTGGCCTTGAACTGGAAACAGAACTGGCAGAGATGCTGAGACTCTTCAAAATCTGTGGTGGGTATAAGCCATCTCATTTCTGTTTATGGTGGTTTGGCCGTACCCTTGCAGTCACAATCTCTGTTAGCTCAAATAGCGTTGCTTCTCTGATATTTATCCCTTAGGTATGGAGAGGGAGGTATTTTATCCCTTTTCATGCTTCATTTTTGTGAAGAGCCTGTGTACTCGATGAGACCTGTTACAAA
Organism: Mesitornis unicolor; assembly: GCF_000695765.1. Classification (NCBI taxonomy): domain Eukaryota; kingdom Metazoa; phylum Chordata; class Aves; order Mesitornithiformes; family Mesitornithidae; genus Mesitornis; species Mesitornis unicolor. The sequence goes on from NW_010196550.1 coordinate 10,901, forward strand.
GACAGCCTGAGCTGTTCTTCTCTGGACTTGCTTCTTTGATAACAAGAATAGTTGTATTTTTACTCCCTTTTCTGATCTATTTCGTCTTGGGTGTCGCTTACAATGCGAGGGATCTGGGTTTCATTGCTGAATCTTGAACCGAGAGGCAATGTGAAGAAGCAGAAGTGTCTCTGATGGTACTTTGGAGTCTACCCAAAGTCTATCCTTCCCGTCCACGCAGTCCCGGAGTGCTGCAGTGGATGAGGAGCAAACTATGCCCATACTGGACCAAACGAAATCTTACAGTGGTTTTCAGACTGCAAATAATGTCAGAGGAGACAGAAAAGATCTGAAGAGAAAAGGAGAGGAGGGGTTTCTTGTTACTAATCACTGCCCATATTGAGGGCAGTACTGCTATTGTAGGCCTTGGAAATGACATGTTCTTTTCTTTTCTTTTAAATATGACAAAAGCAAAACCTAGGACTAAGTGGTGGATATTAAATATTGAATATACCAAAGGGGTTTGTCATCTGCTGAGCATAAAAAGAGTTCAAGAAGAACCAGGCTGGCTAGGCCCTCTATGTTTGTTTTTTCTTCATACGGATCATGTATTCCCATTTCTGTTAAAGCAACATTTATGTTAGGATAAATGGAAGCACTTTTCCTCTACAGAAATGCTATTACAAAAATAGTAAGTGGTTTAATGCGATGAGCTTCACAGAATACTCACAGTTCACCCTCCTGTGTGCCGGAGTTCGCCGCCGTACAGGCAGGGTCAGAAACTCGTTGCTTACCTAGCAGCAAATTGGCTGCTTGGGCAGAGATGCAGAGCACCCGGTGAGCATCCGCTGCCGAAATCAGGTTTGGGTCATTTGGCTGTCTCCTGTAGCGGCGTTTGGTGCGGGGTCAGGCTTTTCCGGTGCAGGCTGTGCCAAGCGCCTCAGTGTCTTGTGAATGGAGCTCAGAGCACGGAGCTTTGCGCTGGAATGTGCTTGGAGATGAGCTGGGGAAACATCCAGAGGCTCTGGATGTTACTGCTGCTCATGCGCTGGGTTATTTCTTTTGAAAATTCCCAGAGCTTGCGATATGTTGTGTATATTTAAAAGCCCCATGAGGGGAGGAATAAAATGCATTCTTCTTCTTCCCTCCATACTTCATGAATAGCTTCTTTCTTGAAAATACAGAACGATACAACCTTGTTTATTTTCTTACCTCTGCTCCTACTGTTTTTACAGTAGTCTTAAAAATGTATTCTTTCTGTCATTGTTCCCTAAATATTTGCTTTCCTATCTCAGCCTCGTGAGTGGAGAGCCATAGGAAATGGATGCTTGTGGGTTATTCACGTTTTAAGCTCTTCTGCTAGTTGAGAGTTTTAGAAATCACTGGAGTGAAGGCAAAACGGGTAGAGCTGCGTTTCCAAATCTTGATTTACTGTGTGTGGAAATTCTGTGGCCACCCTTTGTTTGGATTTTTTTTGCTGAAGCCGTTGCACAGGTCAGGCAGGCATTCAAAATTCCAACTGATTTGTGTGAAAACAGGCACAAAAGAAATTCAGTTGGCAGTTAGGGGGTGTCTTACTCCAGGCATCAGAAAACACAGGCATGAATGAATGAGCATGTGTGCTTATAAGGAAAGGTGGGCGTTTATCTGAGGAAATAAGTAAAATTACAGATTCTGAATATACAGAAGAGGCACGTGGAGTTGTGTGCCAGAGGGATCTGCTCATCTGCAGTGACCATCCATGCACGTTGAGCTGCTGTGGGTGCAGGTGAGCTGTACTTGTTCTACTGGACGTACATCCAATTCACACACAACTCTGGTAAACAAATGAGAGGTCACAGGATTCGAGTGTTTTGTATTACTTGGTACGTTTGTCAGCTTTTAAAGCACTCTGATATACCTCATGATATATATTTGAAAATACATCTGTGCGTTCAGGTTGCTAAAGGTAAGTTCTAGCATCAGGAAAAGGGTAAGGACAATGACTTAAACAAGTCACCTTTGGGTTTCTATTCTGAGGTAGAATGGAGGGGATCTGATGTGTGATTTATTCGTTAGGGGCGAGTACTGAAGGTGGCTTTTTGTTCCTCTGAAATGAAGGCAGTGGGTCACCACCTTCTGGCTTTCACAGACACCAGCAAAACACCTTCTCCTTGATTTCATCTTCAGCTTGTTCCAGCTTTCCACCTTCCTTCTGTAAATATTCGCAATACGTCTTTACTCAGCATCCAGAACCAAACCTTGAGATAAGGAAAACACACTGCTCTTGTGAGATTAACTCTGGGAAAGTGCTCAAATGAGGGAGGTGGATCCTGTTGCCTGCTGGGTTTGAGGTCCAACAGTCGTCTTATTTCATGACTGAAATGGCAGGGAATGTCCTGTAGCAGTGAGGAGCAGAGTCAAAGCCAGTTGCTAATCTGGTAAGGAACCGGTTTGGGGTTAACCCACCAGTAGCTTTGTAAAGTGTTTTTTTAATGTGATGAGCATACCTGCTTCTCACGTGTTCATTAGTAGCAGTGCATACGTTTTAGCCTTTCTCTGGAGGTAGAAAAAGCAACATTAAATGTGTATCTAGGTGACAGCCCGTCTTTGAAACAACAGCCAGGAAGTGCCACAATGTTTTTAACCTTCCCATTTCTTCTCGCTTCAAGGTAAGCCTGTGTGATTTGGCTGTCAGTGTGGCTGTAACTTAGCACTGAGATGAAACCATTGCCTAATGTCCACAGTCAGATATTCCAAAAACAACAAGAAGTTAGTCCTTGTGCGGATGACTGTGACTGTGGTGAATGCCATCTGTGCTACAGTGCTTTTCACTTGTGGTGAGCACTGCTTTGGCCATTCCTGATTCAGTTTGTCG
>NW_010196550.1:13767-21473 GCF_000695765.1 Mesitornis unicolor
GTTTCTGGCTCTGAAATTCAGCATCTCTGGATTTCTAGAAACGGAATCTGTTAATTTTTCATGCGTGTAGTAAACACGTAAATCCCAAAGCAGACTTTATTTTGTCTTTTGCCTAGGGGCTGTGTGCGTAGAGCACAGCATACGTTTTGCTACCTGTATTGGATTTTAAGAAGTAGAAGCAATTATTAAAGTAAAATCCACGGTGTGTACAAGTTTGGACCAGGAGGGATTCATCTTCTATGAAACCTGCATAAAAGAAAGGTGTTTCTGTCTTAAATTTAACATTATCTCCTATAAGTATGTTCCTAAGGCTTTTGTATTGAAACTTCTCTTTGCCAGTGCCCAGTGATTTGCAGATGTGTTGTTCCTCAGCAGAAACAAGTGGCTTGGCTGTTTTGTAATGTCACTGTTAGAAAAACCCCAAAGTAATATTATTTAGACAATCCAAAAGTAATATTTAGAATCTCCTACAAAGTTTACTGCTCCGCTGATACTGATCTTTGGCAGAGACTTGAGAATGGCAGGAGTGAAGAGCCACAGCGCTCAAATAGGAGCAAGAAGGAGGAACAGAGCGACCGAGCAGCCTATGTGGGACATGAAGAGTTCTCCTGAAGTGACTTTGTGTCCCCAGAAGGGGTTATTGGGTATAGATCAGTGTATGTAATACCTGAGGAGGCATTAATCAGGCTGTGAAATGCTCTCAGGAGTTGAAGAATGCAGATGATCTGGTGCTGCTTAATGTTTCATTGGGGCAATGTGCTGTCAGTCAGTATCTCGCCCAGCAGGTTTGATGGGGTGGAGGTTCTGGGAGAACTGGTGGGACTGGAACTGGGTAGTACTCAGTCTAATATTAAAATTGAGGTAGGCTTCTGAACAAAAAGGGATTATTTGCCTAATTTCCCTTCAGATGTTCTGATATACACATGGGTCCAAAGCTAATTCTCTATTTAATAGCTTTCTTGGCTGGTTAAGATGCAGGCCTTGGAACTGGGGGGTTGGGAAATGACGACAGCTCGTGGCTGGGAGATCAGGTAAGTAGAAAACTTTGGCATTTTCTTTGTTCTTTTAAAAATCTTTTTCCTCATGGTTTCTGTTGTTTCCAGTTCTCTCATTGCTTTGTGATTTGTTTTTTCTGTTGGGGAAGCTGAGGATAACCCAGAGATGGGGGCTGTCAGCTTCGGAAACCTTGCTTGAAAGGGCGAGGATTTGAAGTCTCAGCCAACGTTACTTCTCCCCAGGTATTTAAGTTAATGAACATAAATAGAAACCAGATAATTTTAAGCCACCTGTAGTAAAGCAATTTCCTTTGCAGAGCAAATTTTGCTCCCATCTCAGGTTCTCACTACGTGTACCCCACGGCAGAGAGAACCTCAGCATCCAGCGTAAGATCTCAGCAGGCAGGAAGGTTTGGGTTTTTTCCTTTTAAACAGAAGGTAACTACTTACACTTCTCCTTTTGGTTTTAGGGTATATAAAGAAAATTCACAACCTGGGGAGAAGAAAAAACCCAACAAACCAAACACTTTTGAAAATCTTTCCCCCAAATGAATCTATTTGGAGTATTTTCCTTGAGCAGACTGACTTTCCCTTGAGCTGTGTGTGTCCTACAGGCTGTTTGCGTTGTCCAAAGACTTCCAGGTATTTAAGATCCTCATTCCTGAAGGTACCATGCGTGTTTAAAACTACTCAGGAGTTCCTAGAGTGCATCCACATTTGAAACCTGTCTGGGTATTTGCTTGAAGCATTTTGCATTTCAGCTGCTGTTGAGAGCAGCGTGCCTGTAGTGCATGGGTACGTCGTGATTGAGGTATTTTAAGTAGTGGTACAGCCCAACAGCCTGGTGGTGCTTTGAAACAGGTTATCATGGGTCTGGGAAACCATCTCATGGTTTGCTGTGGTGGAGCTGTGCCACTTGTCGAGCAATTACTGCATTGTACGAGTTGTATCGGGGTAAATGAAATGTGGGACTTAAAGTGAGCAATCCCTGTGATGCTGCTTAGTTCATACCATAAGTTTCCTTGATTTTTTTCCCCTCAAAGAGATGTGCAGTTGCTCTGCATTCCTCACACTGGTGAGTTCAAGCTGGCTGCTGCAGGCTCATGTAAAGGCAGGCAACAGATCTGGACCCAGTGACCCTCAGAAAGGGGCTGGTGCAGAAGAACAGGCTTCTTTATTATATTTATTTATATATTACTTAAGGAAATCCACACAACAAATGAGAGTTTGGGGATCAGCCAGCTGCCCCTGGCTGGGTAGTGCTGTGGGTCTGCAGTAAGAGGAGCTGAGGGTGTCTGGAGTGACTCTTCTGTCGCAGATCTTGCTTTGTGGCTCCACAACACTTACACACGTTCACTGCTGCCTCCTCTCCTGCTGCGAGTCCATCGCTGGCCAATTTGGTATTGTCAGAGTCCATCGCTGGCCAATTCAGTATCGACAGATAAATCACTCGGGCGTATCTAATGGAGCCAGCACAGCTGACCAGAAGGCAGGTTTTTTTTCCCCCTTTGGGTTATTTTTGTCTGAGTAATGCACAGGATCTTGATAATGGCTTGAGATCTTGTCTTTTTTTTTCCTCAGTGGAGTTTCTGAATTGCACAAAACTCAGTGATGGGACTCGGCGCAGAATTGTTTAAGTCAGAAGGGACCTCCTGAGCTCAAGGAGTCCAACAGGAGGTTGTCCAGGACCACATCACCTGTAAACCCCCAAGAAGTAGGTTTTTTTGCATTGCAGTGATACTTCTATTTGTTTTAACTTGTGTCCACTGCCTGCTCTCACTGGTGTTGAGGTGAGTGCGAGGCTCCCAACTCCAGGAAGGTATTGAATCAGGTGTACGTGCACACTCTGTGAATGTGTTTTTGGGAGAACCTTGACTTCATCAGCCCTGCCAGATGCTGCCCATTTCCCTGTCCTCTTCTGTCACACTTTATGAATCTTTATTCCATTTTCCCACTTCTTTCCTGTTTTGGCCAAAGCAGGCTCCCCAAGAGAGCATTTTGTACCATTTGGCATAGTTTGGCCAGGAATTGGGAGGCATCAGCAGCTTTGTTGTTAGCACAGTCAAGTAGCAGAGGTGAAAAGGAGAAAATAACTTCAAATATTAGGTAGAACTTAACAGTGGAGGGGCTGGCAGAGGTGCCACAGCTTTTGGGGGCGATGCTCCCTGTGAGCTCCCTCTCTGTCCCAGTAAACCCATTTCCCAAGAGCTTCCAAATACCAGTTGTTTCCTAACAACTCCTCCTGTTTATCAACACGTCGTAACACCACACAGCGAGCAGAGCTGCGGGAAATTTCGAGGACAGGCAAATTGTCAGGCTTGAGGCCTGAACGTATTTTCTGGAACTCGATGCCATCTCTGTGTTCCTGTTATCTCAGATTCCTAATTTAGATTTGAGATCTCCAAGGGCTCCGTTTGAACACACTCTTTACTAGCACTTGAAAAATGTCAGGCATATGTTTGTCAAATTTAGAGCTGGTTGAAGCACAATTATGCATGCATTGAAGCCTAGTAGTTAAGTGTTATTTCCTGAACGCTATCAGTAAATTTACACTAATATAATTACTCTGATACTAGCAAGTTTTATGAATTAACTCTGTTTGTTTCCAAACAAGCGTACTTGGTTGTATTGGTACAAAATCTGCGTGTAGATGAACCATTGCTGTTGCTAATTATACAGCCTTGCAAAGGTGGGATGCAGTTTGTATGATGCACCGTAATATTCTTTCCTGTAAACAAGAGGAAACTGAGGAGCTGGAACAAGACGCTGTAGTAAAAAGTGGGTGTAGATTTTATTTGGGCTTTATTTGTTTATTTTAACTTTTTTTTTTGTTGGGTGGAATTGGGAGCTATAGATTTCAAGGCAGAAGCATTCTTGACAGCAATCCAGAGATAGTTTCAAGTGTACCAGAATCAAAAAAGTCAAGTAAAAAGTCAGAATAAGATGCAGGATTGGTGGTTTTGGGGCTGTTTTGACTGGGGAAGGGCACCTTTGGTGGGGGAGCACGGGGGCTCTGAGCGTGGCTGTTCCTGGGGAGCACAATGCAGGCAGCAGAGGTGGGCGCTGAGCTGTCAGAGGGCTGAGCATCCACCAGGTAGAGGTGGAAAAATCATGGAGGAGGGACATGGACTGGTCCTGGGAAGTCATCTCTGAATCAGGTGTGGACAGGAAACCTCCCCTCCCGGAGCTGGGGGATTTGATGGGTGGTGGTAGGGCTGCTCTGGATGCATTTGGGGAGGAAGAGGAGGAGGAGAGTCCCAGTGCCATAGTCCCATCCCTAAGCTTACTTCTCTCTGCAGCGATGTGACAACCTGCAGTCCCTGGTGTGGTGTTCCCAGCATTAAACATCAAAGTTTGCCTTCTCCTCCTGTTTCCCAGTTCTGTAAACCCAGTGTAAGTGCTGCCGTCCCTGGCCCTTGGGAGCTCTGCTCAACTCCGGCTGCTGCTGACACCTGCCAGCCGTGTCAGCCCCGATTCATCCATGAGCAAGACTTGTAAAGGGATGAGCCTACCCTTCTACATCAGCTGTAATTGAACTGAACTGCAAGGTAGGCCAGAGCCTGAGCTGCCACCTCTCTCCTCAAAAATAAGCTGTATTTTGGGAGGAATGCGGTAAAAAGCCCGGTCTTGTCAGGAGTGGGTGCAGTCTTCGCTCCAGCTGCTTTGCTGAGGAACCTCTCGGGGTTAAGGTCTCACTGATTTGATTCAGGGACTAAACTGGAATGGGCAGAAATGTCTGGATAGCAATTCCCTGTCAAAGCATCTGTTTTTTAAAATAAATGTGTTGGTATTTCAGTAACTTAGGGGGAAAAGTAAAATCTTCTAAAAATTGAAGTCACGTTTAGGTTTGCCTTTCCCACCTCATTTTGTATTTGATAGCGTGAAGGGTCTTGTTTGACTTTCCGCCTTCAGATGTTGTTATTTCGGTATTTTGAGGCAGTTCTTCCCCCAGCAGCTCCAGCCAGGTGCAGCTTTTGGAACAGCTCAGCTCTCGGGTCCCAGCTCCTCCGCACCAGGAGCGGTGCCTGGGCGCTGGGGGGGTCTGTGACAGCTGCCAGCCCCTTCCCCTCGCCCCTGCTCCCGGCTCAGGACCACCCTGCAGCAGTGGGGCCTGGGGTGCTGCACGCTTGTATCCAGGCCAATTTGTTTCCTCCTCTTTTAAAATGCAGGCATCCAAGTGGAAGAAATGCTCTAGCAACTTTGTTTTGAAGCTCGGAAAGAAAACTTTCCTTTTCACATGTGTTTTCCATTTTGTTAGTTTTGCAATATCAACTTTTCATCCTGATTCAGATTTGATTTTTTTTTTTTTTTCAAAACCAAACCGAAACAAAAATCTGGCGTTTTCCTGGAACAGAAATCTCACACCTGCGTTCCCATTGATTTTTCTGCGACTACTCGCATAGATAAACAGCTATGGAGTGTTACTGAGATCACAGCCATAAATTTAGTCGTAGGTTAGAAGTGTCCTGTCAAACTGCGAATAATAAATTCTGGATATAATGAAATTGTTCATAACTTTTTTTGGGGGGGGGGAAAAAAAAGATACGTCATTTCCCTGCATGATTTACAATGGCTGTCATTTTTAAAGGGCCTAAAATAACTTTCCAATTTAAAATCATTTAAAATAATAAAAGAAGCAGTGATGCTATGTCGGCCGTGCTGCTGTCTGATTAATTATTTACTGTGCTCCTGTATCTGGTGGCTGAACCAGGAACCTGAAGTGCTGATGCAGGCGGCTGGGACGCGGCGTATCCATCGTACAGCTCCGCTGGCTGCTGCCCTTGACCTTGCGGGGCTGAGCCTCCTGCTCTGGCCCCTCTCATCGTGAGCTTTCATCCCTGCATGGATTTTATTTCCAAAAATCTCTTCTGACAGGTGAAAACGTCTTTCTTTGAAGTTCCTTGGAGAGGTGGGTTCCCCTTTGGTGTGCAGTTCACTGCCTGTGCCTCGCTGTGTGTAAACGTGGCTGTTTGCTCTGCCAGCCTCTGCTGTGCTCTAAATGTTCCTCATTTAATGACGCCAAGTTCTTTAATTACTATTTTTCTTTGTGGAATGGCTCATGGTCCCTTGGTTTTTTTGATACTATCAGATTGGAATGGAAAAAAAAAAATCCTTTAAACAATTTTCTGACTCCCTCTAGAGGATTTCTTTCCAGGGCCAGAAATAGCTCCGCAGTGGGAGCATTCAGTCACCGCGCCTGCACAGCCGGGTTTCAGTGCAGATTACATCTTTTCCAGTACCCACAGACTGCCTTTTTTTCCCTGTCAGTTGCTGCTAACATCTCCCAGGTTTTATTCCCACTGTTCTTTAAATATAAATGCTCGCGGTCCATTTTTCCTTAGGCAGTGCAAGCCTGGCATTCTCTGCTGAAGGACCCCACTGCAGTCATCACTGCCTGGAGAACAGCTTTTCCTGTGATGTGCTCATCCTGGAGCAAACTTGCTGTGACTATTCAGTCAAAAGCTTAATTCTAACACCTTTTGGATGCCTTCTTTCCCATTGCAATAGCGAAATCCTAATGTCTGTTGTGAACAGCAACTCATTTTCACCATGGCATTTTTCCCTCCCCTTTCATATCAAGGGGTAGCGGTAATTTTCTTGTATTTCTGTCTTTTCCTATTGCTGTCTGTTGTGTCGTGCCACAGACGATGAAAAATGCCGTTGAAGTTGGTCACCCTGCTGTGGCTGCTTCACAAAGACCACACGAAGAGCGGGGACCTTTTTACCACCACATACAGATGCAGCCCCTCTCAAAGGTGGTAGCGTGGTGTTGGTGGTCTGTAAAGAAAAACGCGCTCTCTGCGAAGCCCGTTTCTCTGACATGTTTAAATTATAAGGAATTTTATTCCTCATATTTGAGATGCATTCTCTTATGTAACCACTCAGTACCATTACCTTATTTAACCGTTTTGGATGCGTTACCTTATTTAACCAGGGGAACCTTGCTAGCAGCAGCAGGAACAAGCCATCCCAGACTTCCCTTCCTACCCCTTTTCAGTTGAAAATTCTTTCGGGATTTTCCTTGGTGCACAGCTGTGGATAAGGGCCGATAGCTGGGTTATTGCTGCACTAAATCATTCTCTATTTGACACCCATTGCAGCCACCTCTAATTCACCCTAAAGGAAACGTTAACCAGAACAATCACTTTAAAAGCTGTAGCTAACGATGGGCAATATCATTTGATTATTTGAACATAGTTAAAATCAAGAGAGAAATAAATCATGGTGTAACCATCGGATGAGGGGTCAGGTGTGCGTGCATGGACCTCGTTAGTCCTGTATGCAGTAATTCAGCAGGTTTCTTTGGGGATAGGGCTAATTTAAAGCTTTAAAGGAGCTAATGTTGTTTTATTGAGGCACTGTTTACCAACAGGTAGCAGGGTTATTTCCACCAAACTCTCTGCAAAAAAGCCCAGTAAAGCAGCAGGGGGGCTTGGTGGGTGGTTTCCCTGGGGTGTTTTGGAGGGGCAGCCGATGGTTTGGTAGAAGAGGTGATTTCTTTCTGGTCCTGTGTGTTTTTCTGCTGTAATTACAGTAAATTCGGATTGTGGTCATTTCATATCTGGAGCCTAAAATCGATTCAGGTTTGTTACGTTTCACAGGCAACAGTAGAGCGCTTGGCCGCACCCCTGCGGGTCCACTGCCGGTTTGTTCCGGGGCCGGGCGGGGAGGCCTGGCCCTGTCCGGCGGAGCGGAGCCGTTGGGCCGTGG
>NW_010196551.1:0-2654 GCF_000695765.1 Mesitornis unicolor
GGCGCGGCTCCGCTCGGAACGGAACGAAAGGGAACGGCACGGAACGAAATGGATCGGAACGGGATGAAACGGGAGAGAACGGAACGGTGCAGCGGAGTCCGGGCCTCCCGGGAGCACTCGGGCGCTGCGATAAACGGCCCCGGTGCGCCCCCGCACCCGGTACAACGCACAGTGGGGTGTGCCCGCGGCGCACCCCAGTATACACGGTGTGCACACCAGTATACACACAGCACACCCCAGTGTACACACTGTGTATTCCAGTATATACACTGTGCACCCCCATATACACACCAAGGGTGCGTGCACTCCGGGGCACACATGGGACACACACAGCTGAGGTGCACCCCGCAACACTCGGCCTTGCTCACAAAGTGGTGTGCATGCCCTCACACCCCACAGCACACACTGGACATGTGCACACACACTTTGAGCAGCTGGTGTACACACATACACACAGGCAGAGTGTGTGCACACAGCAACACACGGTCCCTCTGGCACACGCTGCAACACACACACACACTCTGGGAAACACGCACATGCCGTGCACTCACACGGCCCCATGCGTCACACCATTGCAGGCACATGCTCCTGGGGTTCCCCATTCCAGAAAAATCCAATCAGGAGCAGCACCTGATCCAGCACAGGGAAAGCTGCGGGCCAGGGAAGCACCGGGAATTGCACTGGCTTTGCCCGTCTCTCTTGGGACGCGCTTGTCTGGGTGTCACAAGCCCTGTCCCCTTGCAGTGGTGAGGCAAAGTGTGATTTTTCGTGCTCAGGACACAGCCCTGACACAGCATGCGTGTGCGGGAGCACGGTGAGAGCAAAGCTGGCAGCTGTGCAAGAGGCCCTGCGTGGCGCCCTGGGCCAAGGGACACAGCGGTGGAGGAGATGCAGCCCTTGCAGCAGCAGAGGACAGCGGCAGTGAGCGCAGCCGCCAGCTTTTGTCACACTTTCCTTTGTCCCAGGCACGTGGTGCAGGGAGCCTCAGTCGTCCTGAGAGCAGGGATGGGGATGGGTGAGCTGGAGGGGAGGCAGAGCCCGGGCTGGGCTGCCGGGAGGGGTTTCCGGCTGCGATGACGAGGGGACACGTAGCGTGACTGTACCTCTTCCCAGGCGGGTGAACAGCCGGTTACAGCCTGCGGCAGCTCCTGCTTCTTATCACACCAGGCAGGCAGTGGTGGGGCTGATGCCGGTTGGAACCGCTGAGCTGTGGGACAATGTGGGCTCAGCAGTGTCCCACACAGCCCTGCCACCTGCAGACACCCAGTGAGGTCAGCCTTCTGCCACCTCCCAGGGCTAAACCTCTCCGTGCTTCCCAGCAAGGTCCCAGGTGCCCATACCCACGAGATCCCAGCATATCTCCCCCAGCATGAGGTTTCACAGGCACCAGCAAAACCCACAACCAAGAAAAGTCTCCACATTGCCCAGAGCTTTCTAGGGAGAAGCGGAACAGAGCTCGGGTACAGACAGCGTTTTGCAGTGTCCCCAGCAGGAGCAGACGGTTGGCCGAAGCGGCAAGGGCCCCGAGCTGGGCTGGGAGGGGAAGCATCTGTTTTGCAGTACCTCGGGGTTTCCTAAATAGGTCATTGCTTTTTTAGTCTCTGGGATCTAGAAAAACCAGTTGTTCCGGACAACCTGTGGACCTGCCAGCATCATCGCAGTGGTGGCTCCCCAGGCGCTTGCCGTCATCCCCCCAGGTCCTTGGTGGGGGGGACTTGCCCCACCAGTAGTGCTCAGTGTGAGCTGGGGGAGCGGTTGGGGAGCCCGCTGCACCCTGAGATGTACCCCAGGGTCCTGCTCTTTGCCGAGGGTGATGTGCCCTGGCCATGCCGTGCATGGGGTGCTTTCCTCCCACCCTGCTCCTGGCCTGGGGTGGCTGCTGGCTCCAGGCTTTGCCCTGGGACTGTTTGCAGACAGAGCCAGCGTTTTCCCTTCACAAGGGCAGTTGGGTGCCGGTGTGGGGTGTAAAAGGGTGTGTGATGCCGTACACCCCCTGCACACACCATACACCCACATGTGCCCGCTGCGGCGCAGCCTGCTTGGGGTGAGCTCTCCCTCTAGTGGCACCAGGCTCCTGGCAAAGCCTCCACACCGCCGGGGTGGCCAAAGCCACAGCCAAGACGTGCCCGAGGGTCTGGAGGGAGCTGGAGGACGAGCTCCAGCCTGGTCTCCCCTTTGCAGCCAGAGTGCACATGGGTGCACAGGGAGGGTGCCCGGGGGGGTGTTGCAGGAACGCACCCACCACTTGCCCGTGTTTTACCTGCCCGCAAAGGGCAGCTGGTCCTGCTGCTCCCTTTCCCTGACCCCAGATTTGCTGGGACATTGCAGCACGGTCAGCCAGTCTGCTGCAGGAACCGGTGTCAGGCTTTAGGCATGCAGCTCCGCAGCGCTGCTACCCAGTGATCCCCCCACTGTCCCCATCCCCATCCCTGCAGCACCCAGACCCCAGTGCAGCATGTGGCAGCAGCTGGTGAGGGGAGCGATCGCCCCCCAAGCCCTGGCTTCCCCCTGCCATGGCAGAGCCCTGCCCACAGGAGGGGTCCCCCAGGACCCGGCTGAGACCCTCAGGCTGGGTTGGGTGGGTGCTGTCCCTGCAGCGTGGCACCGCCAGGGTCCCCCTGGGCCGGCCGCCCGGCCCTGCCGCAGGCAGCGCC
>NW_010196551.1:2840-8647 GCF_000695765.1 Mesitornis unicolor
GCCCGTGAGAGAGCCATTGGAAATGGGGACCTGGTTGCCATGGTTACCGTGAGGCCTGAGGCCTAGGGGTGCTTCGTTGCCACGGTTACTGCAGGCCTGAGGCCTTGCAGGCCCATGGCGGCTCCCCCCCGGGCCAGGGCGATGGCAGCGCTGTGTGGAGCTAGGGGATGTGCACTGGGGCTCAGTGTGGCCATGGGTGCTGGGCTGGTGAATGGGAGGTCCCACACCAGCTCTCACCAGGTGGGGAGGAGCAGCCTTGCAGCCCCCCTTGCCCGCCATAGGGCTGTGGTGTGAGGAGGGTGTCCACACTGGCACAGAGACGGGGACCACCATGGCCAGTGGAGCAAGGCAACGGCGGTGCCTGGTAGGCACCCAGCCGAGCCCACCACCCGCGGGGTCTCACCGAGAGGGAGCAGCGCCATTCCCACTGCACCAACCGGCGCCAGGGCCCATCCAGCCCCCGTGCTCGCCCCATGACGGCGCGGTGCATTGCCCCTGGAAAATGCCAGAGCGGTCAAACTGTTGAGTCATTTGTGCCCAAGATTATCTGTGCAAACAGCCGCCCCGATTATTTTTTTTTTTATTATCAAATTTTTTTTTTCTTTTTCCCTAAGAATGTGGCTCAGACCATGGGGATGAGCAGCTGAAATGTCCGGGGATCAGCAGGACAATGCCAGAGCAAGCATTGTGCTGACAGCTCTGCAAACGCTGGCACCGGCTCCCGGCCAGCAGCACCCTATAAAAGCTGAGCCGCTGAAGTAGGCAAACATTACATGGGCGAAGCAGCAGTAACCGCCTGAGCTAGGTGAGTCCTGGAACCGATTCGTACCTCTCCCACCTCGTCCCCTCCTCATCCCCACTGCCGCTGGTGGGCTGGGCAGACACCCTTCCTCCTGCCTGGTGGCAAAAGACACCCAGAGGGACCATCGCCATTTCCTGTGGCAAAAGACAGGCTCACACGTCCCCGCTGGCAGCTGGGGTGGCTGAGAGCCCCTCTACCATGGGGCACCTCATTCCTAGCACCCACCTATCCTTGGTCCCCAGCATGGCACCCTGGTCGGCATCTCCCACCGCTGGCTGGGGCTGGCCATGGGAGCCCACTATGCCTCCCAAGGGAGACATTGCCAGGATGCTGGGGCAGGGAGAGGGGAGCAGGCGAGTCTGTTTGACACCGCCTGGCACGGGACAGCCCGTGCCCCCCATTGCAGCTCCTCACACCAGCTCAGGGGTGCTTTTCTGACTGAAGGCTGGGCATTGGGGAAGGAGAAGAGGGAGCTGGGCACCATGCCTTGATGGGTAAGAGGGCTCTGTGCCACAGCCAGGAGCAGGGAAGGGGCACCATGGCAGTGAGAAAGGAGCACCCTGCTATGAATGTGTCCCAGAGCCCCCAACCGTGCCCCCAACCCATCCTGCAGCATGCAAGAGGGTCTCGCTGCGACTGGCGCAGCTTGTCCCTGCCAGCAGGGCAGCGGGCACAGAGCTGGCCCCTGGCCCCACGAGCAGGCAGCAAGGGTGGCACAGGGGCATGCTGCAGCACAAATGGCTTTTCCTTCCTTCTCCAGACACCGTTCCAGCAGAAAAGATGGCTCAGACAAACCCTCTGCCCGTCCCCATGGGCCCGTGGAAGGTACGTCCTCGCACCCCTGGTGTCTTGCCTTTCCTGGTGCGCAGGTGGGGGCCAGGGAGAGGGGCAAAACCAGTCTTCCAGGGCCAGAAAAAGCTGCACAGCGGGCAGTGAGACAGGGGGGAAGCAAACGAAGCAAGGCAGCCCTGTCCTCTGCTCATGGGAACTTGCCTTCCACCCGCTCAAACACCTCCCGGGTGTTTTTGTAAGCCTCTTTGCAGCACCCTGGCCCTGCTGTGCCCTGCTCTCACCAGTCCTCCTGTGCCAGGCAGGCACAGCAGTGTCCGAAAACCACAGGCTAGGATTTGCCCTCCCTGTTGGTCCAGGCAGGGTGAGCAAGGGCAGGTACAAGGGCTGCAAAGGGGGCAGTGGGCATGGCCGAGCAAAGTGGGGAGCAGCCCTGAGGGGTCTGGCCACAGCTCCGGGGACGCAGAGGGAGGAGGAAGCCAAGAGGGAGAGGAGCAGCACGTGTGCGAGCAAGGCGCCACGCCAAAGCCTGGAGCTGTGGCGGGAGAGGAGAGGAGAGGAGAGCGCCAGTTGCAGCCCCCCAGGCAGTGCCCACTTGTCCTTTCCCCCGTTAATCCTCTTTGCCCTAGAGCGTTCGGAGCAGAGGCCGGGAGAACCGCCAGCCACAGCCCTGCCACCCGCCCGTCCCAGAACGGCTCCGCTCCTCTCTGCGGACGGCACTGCTGCCCCGGGAACTGATCTCCGCAGGGGTGAGCAGGAGAGCGGAGCGGGGGCCGGCGTGCGGCTCCCCCGACACCAAGGCAGGGCGCGGCGCGGCCAGCAGTGCAGGGCGGCACGGAGGCGTGCGGGGCTGCGTCCCAGCCCAAAGGGGTGCCCGGTGCACGGACGGAGCGCAACCTCCGTCTCGAAGAGACACTGAATCGCCCGGGGCCACCACCGGGCAGTTCCCAACTCGGCAGCTCACTCTCCATTCTAGATCACCGTCTATGACCAAGAAAACTTCCAAGGCAAGAGGATGGAGTTCACCTCGGCCTGCCCAAACATCATGGAGTGCGGCTTCGACAACATCCGCTCCATGAAGGTGGAAAGCGGCGCGTGAGTACCCAGCAGCCGATGGAGGGGATGCTTTCCCAGGCGGGCTGGCGGGGCGAGGGGTGCCTGAGTGTAGAGCGGGGCCGGTTGTCCTTGCTCTGGCATCCGAAACTGCCTCGCTAGGCTAGGAGCAGGCAGGTTTGGAGCTCCCTGGTGCTCCTAGGGTTGCTGCCCAAGGATGCGGCAAAGACCGGTGCTCAGCAAGTGGCTCTTGAGCTCAGCCTGTGTAACCTCATGAAGCACCGTGCCTAACAACCCCCTTTCTTACCCCAAGGCCCCCATGTGCAGCCCCCTAGGGCCACAGCAGAGCCTTCCCGCAGCCCGCGCTGGGATGCCCCAGTTGCAGACAGGGTTTGGGAACAGAGCCGGGCTTCTCCCTGCCCACGGGGATCTTCCCTGGCACAGACGAGACATCTCCCGAGCTGCTCTGAAACACCGCGTGTGAGGAGTGGTCCCCACGGCAAGCGTCCCACTGGGGCCGGGGAAGCAGACAAGATAGATTTGCGCTGCTATATTTAGGATTTGTAATGCTAATGGGATTACGGCGGCATGCGTGCTCGCGCAGTAATCAGCTCACTGCTCCAGTTGACGTGTTCCTAATCGGGTTGGTCACCTTGCACAGGGAGAGGCTGACTGTGGGATCGGGGCTCAGTTTGGGTCAGTGACCTCCCTCAGCACCCCATGTACTCCATAATAGGAGGGCTGTGGGCTGCACAGCTTGTGCCATGCTCCTTCCAGCCTCCAGCCTCCCCACTGGGCTGTGGTTGTCCCTTCTCATGGGACCCTTCCCATGAGAGGTCCCCACGCTGGGGACAGGCTCTGGTGTGGGCATCACCAGCGCTGGCAAAATGTCCCCTGTGGGGCAGAGGCACCCCCTCACCTCTCTGTTTTCAGCAAAAAGGGGGACCCCAAAAGGGGAAGGCCAACAGCTCCATGCCCTGCCTCAACCAGATGAATTCTGCCTGGTTTGGGCATTAGGGATTCAGGTCTTCCCAGCTGTGCCAGGTTGTAAGTGGGAAACGAGTAAGAAATGAGGCCTTTGGGAGAGAAGGGCAGCGTGGATGTCCTGCAGCATCCTAGTGCGATGCTGAGCAGCATAAATAACCACGGAGTTCAGGCTGGGCCCCTTGAGGGAGGGACCCATCACTTGCCACAGCCGCGCTCCCTGGGTGCTCTGCCCACATCCAGCACCGCTTCCCAGACTCCAGCCTCCTCCTCCTCCTCCTCCACCTCCATCCGTGCCCTGGTGACAGCCCCAGGAAGCCCTGACAGCCCTCGCTCTGTTTTGGCAGCTGGGTGGGTTACGAGCACACCGGCTTCTGCGGACAGCAGTTCATCCTGGAGAGGGGCGAGTACCCGCGCTGGGACGCCTGGAGCGGCAGCAACGCCTACCACATTGAGCGCCTGATGTCCTTCCGCCCCGTCTGCTCCGCTGTGAGTGTCCCACGCAGCTCCCGCATCGCTGAGCCCTTAAAATGGTCCAGGCAATAGCACCAGGCCAGGGGGGTGAGGTTAGGGAGGGCAAACACAGACAAGCCAGGGGCTTTTCGGGTTGGGGTCAGCTCTTCTCCCCCCACAGCCAGCAGGATTTGTTCTTCTTGTCCTGTTTTAGAAAACTTTTTAAGTAGCTGTGCCGTAGCTGTCACTGACGCCTTTCCTGCCCCATCCTGGCCCAGCACCACCCTGCTCAGCACCCCCACACATCTGGGTTTTGGGAAAACCAGCCCAGGGCCTGAACACCTCCCTCCCCAGAAATCCCTCCTAGCAATGCCATGGCCTCACCCTGTCCCCATTCCTGCATCCCCCTCACCCCCTGCTCTCCCCTCCAGAACCACAAGGAGTCCAAGATCACCATCTTCGAGAAAGACAACTTCATCGGCCGCCAGTGGGAGATCGGGGATGACTACCCCTCACTGCAGGCCATGGGCTGGGCCAACAACGAAGTGGGCTCCATGAAGATCCAGTGCGGAGCGTAAGTGACGGGCGAAGGGACAAACCGCTGCCATACGGACACCCCGTAACCCCCTTGCTTACCTCCTGTCCTCCTTTTCTTACAGTTGGGTTTGCTACCAGTATCCCGGGTACCGTGGCTACCAGTACGTCCTGGAGGCCGACCACCACGGAGGGGACTACAAGCACTGGAGAGAGTGGGGGTCGCACGCCCAGACCTCCCAGATCCAATCCATCCGGCGTGTCCAGCAGTAGCTCCCCACTTCCCACTGCATCTTCGCAAGGTTTCCAAAGCTCACCGGCTCCCTTTTGGTGCTAATACTCCCTTCCCAAAATAACCACCCCTTCTCGTACTGTAACTGCTTATGGATCACCACTCCCAACCGGTACCAACTGCCACAATTGCCAATAAATGTGACTGAAAGAAAAAGACAAACCAGCGTGGTGGGTGTTTGTTGTTGTGTGTGGGACTGAAATCACTCATCCCCATCCTGGTAGCAGGGACCAGACTCTTCCAGGCTCAGTTTACGCAGGACTAAAGCTTGGTGGGGCTCACACCAAGGCAAGTTCATCTCCCCAGGGCAAAAACCCCTCGGTGACGCAGCTCTGTAGCCGCGTGGCTTCCTTTTCTCCCTGCCCTCCTCTTCCCCAAGCAAGGGAAGGGACACCACAGTCCCAGACCCTTGTCCCACCAGCACCTCCCCACACTCACACACACACCCACACACACACACAGAGCCACCAGGCCTGAGGGACCCGAAATTCGAGTCGCCAGCCACACGGCATCCCCAGGACCAAGAGATGCTCCCCGAGAGCGCAAAAAAAGAAAGTCACACCGACACCCACAAACTTTAAAATTTTTATTCAACAATTTACATCACTTATTGTCTTAACGTATTCGATCTACACAAATTTCCTTTTTTTTTTTTTTTTTCCTGATAAAATAATAAAATTTGGATAAATTTTGAAGACCTGTCGGTGCAGAATAAACAAAAAATTTCAGGGTTTCTTTTTTTTTTTTCTTTTTTTTTTTAAAACATTTAGTGTGAAGTATGACATCATTGGTAAAGATACATCATGCCATTACAGCTCATGGACATTCCCTATCCTTACAGCCCGTGACACCGCCCGGACCAGCGCAAGGGGCTGTGCCAGACACAGCTACAGCAGGGAT
>NW_010196551.1:8716-9408 GCF_000695765.1 Mesitornis unicolor
TCGCGACTGGGAAAACGCCTACGTTTCCAGCTGAGCACACTGAGTGCATTAAACCTAATCAGAAATACCGGGGAAGGGGAGAAGAAAACCCAAGACCGCCCTCACCAATCCGCGCGGTCGCACGTGGACACCAAAGAGGGGCTGCCCCTCTCCGCACACCAGAGGTAATTCGGCTCCCGAGCGGGCAGAGCACGACCCCTCGCAGAGATTTTAATACACACCAGGAAACCGAGGGAAATGAGAACTCATCGATGGGGGTGGGCAGGGGGGGACGGCTCCGGCCCCGGCTCGGAGGCGAAGCGTGCGGTTGGGTTTCGCACCGCCCTTAACACTGAAATATTGTGGGGAGGGAGAGAGGGGCGTCCGGCCCCCCCCCAGTAAACAAGTTGAGGACCCCCAGGGGCTTGCGAGCCGCCGAAGGTGTGTAAGTACACGTGTGATGGTAGATAGAAAAGCAGCCCTGTTCTGTATGAAAAAAGCTGTCAAGTTAGTACAGATTTCTGCCACGGCGAAGGGAACACGAGGAGAAAGCTGTCAGGGTCCTTCTCCCGTCACCGAACCCCGGCTTCTGCACACAGGCTCTGGGCTAAGCAACGTTTCCAAAGGTGACACCTGCAACCCAACGCGCCCACCTCGTGAACATAAACCCAAAATAAAGCTCTTGCCCTGGAGACCGGCGGGAGCCTGCCCTC
>NW_010196552.1:0-9358 GCF_000695765.1 Mesitornis unicolor
TGGCCGGCCCAGCCCTAAACCATGACACCCATCCTCAAACAAGACTACTAAGCAGCCTATAGCAATGGCAGATCCTGGATTAGCTGTATTTCAGCCCTGTACTTTATCTTCTCGTCTCCCTCCTGTCCAGAGAAGGAATAGACAGTCCTTCTTCCTTTAAATTATCAGCTCCAGTGTGCATACATGTAAGCATCAGTAAAAATCAAATGCTTTTTTAGTTCTCTCTGGTTCAGTCATCCAAAGATCCTGTACCCTGCTCCCCAGCTGTGTAATCACAGAAAGTTTGCTACTCTCATCATTTCTTGCAGACAAAAGTCCTGACAGCACCTTAAGCTATTACCCTGTTCAGGCAGAGTGTGAAATGGAAGATTCAAGATTCATACTTTCTGTGTATAGTTACTGATCTGTATCCCAAAGTTTTGCAAATGATCTGAGCTCAAGTCCACCATTTTTTTAAAAAAAGGAGGAGGGTTTAAAAAAGGGGAAAAAATAAGAGTATAAAATAAAAGCAAGAATCATTCTGGATCTTTCCTCTAAAAGTGTTTATTAACTTTGTAAAGTCAAATCCTACCCAAGAGGAATGACACTCTCTCCTGACTAAACACAAGGAAATAATGTTTTTAAAGCATTAACGACTATTTTTGGAGATAAACCTGGAGAGCTGTTCTCAGGATGTTCATGAGCCATTTCACTCACTCAGTCGCTCACTAAACAAACAGCATAACCAGGTGCCTAATTCTAAGCATATGAGTAACATGCCGATTTGATCAGGGCTGCTCTGGCACCCAGGGTACCTGTTCAATCCCTGCATAGAAAAAGGATGTAAATTATAAACAGTATGGCAAACACTATTCAGCTTTTAGTTTTAAGAAAATATGAAGGAAGCTGAGCATGATTTTATATATTAAAATTGAGATCCATATTTGGATATCCAAAACAGCACTAATGCTGAAAGCAGTATCACCATTGAATTTGTTAGAGATAAGGAAGTATGAAAGCAAATCAGAGATATAACTGAGTAGTTTTTGCCAGATTCTTCTGATCAGAAAAAGAAACAGAGAGAAAACAAACCCAAACCACTGGCATAAATATCTCAATTAAGTACTGTAAGAGACAGCAAAAAGAACCTTCATCCTGGAAATAGTCTGGCAAAAGACGGGTAGAAACAGCATCGATATCTAGTTTCTGTGCAATCCAATGATCCAAAACAAAAAGGGCTACGAGTCTTACTTACTTCTCCTCTCCAAAAGCACAGCAATATTTGTATCAAACTACCCTTTAATAAATTCACTTTTCCTCACTAGAATAATTTCTGATTGTTTCCCTAATTTTAGACCTACTGGCTGTCACAACGATGTAATGCATCCTTCAGAGCAAGACAGAGGTATTATTTATGTTCTTGGAGAAACACTTGTTGCACGTATATAATAACAAAACTTTTTCTAACTGCCTGAAATTTTGAGGCACTACCACAGTAGAAAGAATAGTCAAAAAAAATAGAAGGACAGGAAAAGAAAGTATTAGAGAAAGAGTGGAAGAAAAGCCCAGAATAAAACTATATATGAAGTTGGATATAGCAAAGTTGTGTCCCAAGAAGAATCAATAAAGGCAATCATGTACAATCAACACTTATGTGGATGTAAGTCACATGACTCTGATGCTTAAAACAGAGATGCATTACAGGAGATGGCAGCTTGTGGAGGAAAACCATAGGTGAAAGAAACATTGTCCTTTGAGAAGATTTCACAGAGGTGTTACCTGCAGAAATATTTTTTTTTTCTCTCCTGAAGTGAAAGAGGCAGGTTTCTGAGAAAATCATAGTCCAAGACAGAAGTTGTAGGGGTTTGTATGAGCAAAGCATTTCACAGATGTTTAAGTGCATTTATAAGCAGTGGGGCTGAATGTGAAGGAAAAAAAAGTGTTTGAAGGCCTTCTGTCAAGCAGTTCTTCTTTCCTTTCTCTTTCTTCTTTTCTTCTGCTTTCCTTTCACAGTCAATTTGCTGCAAGTTGGATCTTGAAAAGAACACACTGACTTCTAGCAGTGTGGCTAACCTGTTAAGGAGCTTTTCAATATTTATATACTGTAACCCCTGATAAGACTGCCTTATTCTGAATAAAGTCCTGCAACACTCCTTGGGGAACTTTTAGAACATTTTTATAACTTAAATCTGCATTTATCTTTACATTTTTGTTTCTATTCAGTAGTCACTTTCTCTCACTTTCTTTCTCCTTTTTAGATGTTTGATATTTCATTCCCTCCATGGACTTTAATCTGCCCAAATAGATTTAGCCTGTTGTTCTCTTGCATTTTAAGCACGAAGAAAATAACAAAATAGCTTCGTTATGGTTGGGGAAATCTCAGGGAAGTGGGTGTTCCTAGCAGCCACCTCCTCTTGAAGCTAAATGAGGGAAGAGCTAAATGGCCTTTTGCTTAGAAGCAGCTGAAATAATGGGAGCCACTGGCCCAAATACAGGTCACACATAAAATAAATCAGGGATCTGGACTATGTGGGTGGAAAAATTCACAGTGGTCTGAATCAGAATACAACAGCTGTGAGGAAGGAAGGAAAGTGATTTTGTTTGCAGCTATGCAGAGAAGGGGTACCAATAAAAGGGTGAAGGGGCACAGGCAGAAATAGAAGTGATAGAAAAGGGCTAGACAACCAGAAAAGACCTGAAAATATGGCTAAGAAAAAAGAAGAAACAAAGACAGATTAGATGGATGAAGAATATAACCATGCCTTAGCAGAAGATAAGAAATATCAACATTTTTTCTGTGACTTAAGTCTTCCTGTGTTTAGATGTCAAGATTGTGCATGTGTTCAAGTTAATAAACAGGGGAAAAAATAACATCTTAGTCCTTTTTCTCTCTGGAGTTAAGGAAGATCCAGACCCACTCTATTCATTTCCATGCAAATCCTCATGAGTGAGAGGAATTATATTTTTTATGTCTCTGGAGAGGATGGCTATGTGGGTTTCTGTCTATAGTGTAGTTCAATTATCTGCAGAGACCTAGTGTAGGCAGAGAGGTTGGGCTTTTTCCATCCCTGAGATGGCTCTGAAGGAAAACCAAGAGTCAGCATCGACATGGTAAAATTCTCATCCTGGGTAGGTGTGTCTGATTTTGCTGGTTAACAGTGGGCACTGAAAGATTTACCCCTGTCTAGTTTAACAAAATCAGCTTTTTATTCATTAAGGACATAAAATTGGAGAGGATCTTCTTGGACACTAAGACTAATTCCTTACTTTGTTGTTTTCTTAATTAAATTGTTAAAAATAATCATGACATGCTAAACATGGTTGTCTATGCTTATTTGCTGTGCTGGTCTGATTGTGACACAACTTCTCTGCTTTGAAGATTTGATACTGTTCATTCTTGAGCCTTGCTAATTTTTCAAACTCTATTAGTAAAACAAATGGAAGCATTATCTATTTACTTCTCCCAATGAGTTTTTCAGAGATGAACAGAAACAGAATACTTTCATTTGAAGTCTAAATGTAATTTTGTCATTTTTTGTATATCACTTTCCATTCTTGTGCCCTTATATCTGCTAGTTTCTTTTTCCCTTTTATGTTAAATGAGAAATTGCTCACTTTTGTCACTGGAAAAGTAACTGTCTCTGTGTTAGTTTCTGACAGACAGATGGTATTCAGTTTTGGCTGATATGCACTGTATTCCTTTTGCTATGCTGAAATTTAAATCACATTAGAAACAAAGGAAAATAAAAAGAAAAAAAAAGCAAAAAAAATTCCTAAAAAATCTTAACAGCAAATTATAAAGGAAAGTTCCAGTATTTCATGGCATCACTGACAATATCTATGACTTTCTTGTAGTCTTATTTTAAGCCTTTACCATCTACTTTATAAAAGCAAATGTCAACCTAGAACACTGAGAACTGAGCAAAAATTCCTATTCATCCTACCTTTGACATGAGTTGCTTGTTTTTTCTGTGATATTTTTAATTGAGAATTTTACTTCTTAAACGTGTAAAACCCTTTGTGCTTTCTTTCAGTCTGTTTTCTTTCAGTCTTTTTTCTTCCTGTTTATCACTTTCCTCATGATTGTATTGCTAAGGGGGATGGAAACTGAGGAAGGGTAAATAGTAGGAAAGAACCAGTGGAAAGAAATAGAGGAAAGTGGTTCATATCCTTGTTTATTTGTCTTTCAGCAACACTTCAGGCATGTCACACTCTTCACATCCATAGCTCAAAACCACAAGCAAGCCCCAAACCTTTCTTCTAAACACTGAAGAGACACCAAAAGTGAAGAATCAGATGCAGTATTTCATTTAATCATCACAAAATGCTCAGATCAGATCTGAAGGTTAACAACAGTATGGCTGGTAGAGGGAATACCGTACAGTGTGCACCAGTTTAAGACATTCTCGGGCTGGGGTTTTCACGGCAAAGCATGGATACGTGTTGGGAAGAGCCCTGACAGGAGGGCTGCTTCTTTTGCATTTAAACAACTACTCCTAAGTAGCCTCCTCCGCTTAATGTGGAATCAGTGTCTCAGTCTCCATTGAACCTTTGGCAAGTACTTATGGTACCACATTGGCCATGATCTCTCCACAAAAGCAGGAGCGAAGGGCACAGGGAGTCCCTAGGGATTTGCTTTCTCTCCAAATGAAGTGTTTTCCACAGCTAGCCCTCTGCAATAAGCAGGAGCTGTGTTTCTGTTTCCCTGCCTATTTGACCTGCCACTAATTCATAGTAACATCCCACCTCCTTGCTCACGCCTTTATCCAAAGCATGATAGATTTATTGGGACAGGTCTTCGTCTGGTGTAAATTGGCATTGCTGCATTGATTCCTGTGAGTCTGCATTGATTTATGCCAGCTGAGGATCTGATCCATTTCCATTATAGTTGAACATCAATCCTTACATCACCTTTTCCCATCCACAGGCTTTTCTTGTTGTGCCTCCGAGAAGAAAACGCAAATGAGTTAAGGGGCTGTCACCAGCCCAGGGAAGAATTCGCTTTTCTTTCTTTGTGACTAGAGTCTCTCCTGTTAATTTCCATGGCAGGTACCTCACAAGTTTCTCCAAAACTTGTTACCAAGTCCTCCAGAGGATGTCAGCTCTTGTTACAGACTGAAACATTAACAAGGGAAGTTATTAGCTATTCTCTTTACATACTCTTTCTTTATATCTGAATTATTAGATGGATGAATGTTGGTTATCAAAAGAAATAATGAGTTTTAGAAAGTGAAAATGAAACTGGCAAAAAACAATAAAAATCTGATCTCAGCAGTGGGGTCCACAGAGAAGAGGAACAAAGAGGTGAAAGACAAAGAAGAAAAATTGAGAACCTAAAAGGAAAAATAAAAAAAATAAAATAAAAGGAAAAAAAGAAGAGAAGAAAAGGGAAGTTTGAACAGAGAAAGAGAAAATTAGCTCCTCAGCAGAACTGAAAGCAGTCACGATGCAGGCAAAAGGAAGAGAAATAATCACCAGATCTTGAAAGACTTGTTTTTTCCTGTCCTTTTACAGAATAATATTGATATCTGTCACTAAATCTCAATAGTGAATGGTCTTTTTGCACATGTGACTTTGCTGGTTTCAGGCTGGACATAGAACTATTCATTCATCATCAAAAGGCCACAGAAGCACTATGTCCTATACCCACACTGAGCCTAGACAGCCCCCTTCCTGCCTTCCCAACACCCTCACACAAACATGCAAAAAGCCTGCAGAGAGTAGCTGTCAAAATTGTCTAACCATTAACCAAAGCTGTACATCAGGTGTGCATTCACTGTGGCAGAACTGCTCCTGGTTGAGGAAGGAGCACAAGAGCAAAGAGAGGAAAGGAAGAAAAAAGAGAGGGGGAAAAAGAAAAAAAAACAACCCACAACAAAAAAACCAACTGTCAAATGTTCTTCTTGCCACTGTCTTTCTTGGTCTATAATTGATGAAGCCTTGTTACAGTTTTTATTGGGAAAAAAAATCTTTTTGAACACTCGTAATACAGAGACATCTTTTAATTTTTTTTCCCTTTTCCTCCACTCTGTTGATAAAATGAAAAGCTGAAGAGAGTTAATAATTAATGTGAAGATTTTACCCATATTTATCCACCTGTTTTCAACAGTTCAAGTAATTGATTTCCTTAGCTTGAGCCCGCGCAGACTCTTCTTAATACATTGCATCTCTAGTTTGCTTGACTGATACCTGTCCGTCTGCTGTTTTAGGAGGTAGAGGTAGTTATATTAACAATGTTGTCATAGATACTCCTTGGACTTTACAAAGCTGAACAACTAATTAGATTTCCCGCTTTGACGGATATGTCCTCTATGGTCATGAATATGCCACTTACTCTATTTCTTTTGAGTTTCTTCGTATCAAAAACATCATTAATATATAGCTAGCTGCTAGGGAAGTGGTATGCAAAGGGTCAAGGAAGATACACAAGGCATTTGAGTTAAGACTGCTTTGTAGAACCAGCAAAGACTATTGCATTTCTTTACAATATGAGTAATTTTATATTCCTTTGGCAGACTTTTTGTTCTCCTTTTCTGCAGTAGTCAGAGAGGACATCTCTAACCCATATTGCATTGTATGACTAATAACTTTTTAGTCGTTAATGTGGATACCAAATACGGTAAAGGAAGACTCTCAGTGAAAATAGCAACTCGAAAGTAAAATGAAAGTGTTTTATTTTCGTACGAATTGAGTGTCATGCTCCATCTTAAAATTTTACACCTATTTCAAGCACATTTCAAGCAGTGAAGCATGAAATTTATTGTCCATCTCTACTTTGGGATGGTAGAAAATCCTCTTGGAAGGCTCTCCATGCTCTGTCTGTCTATGCAACCTTTGTCTGTACCCAGTCTTCAGCTTAAAATGTGTCTTACTGTTACACTACAATCAAAGACTATACATTTTTAAATCCTTGGAGGGTTGTTTGCCTTGAAGAGATAGAAATACACCACACTTTGTCTAAATATATGAACCTTGAACCAAGCTTATAGAAATATACCTCAATGGCATCAGAGACACTCAGAGGTAGCAGTATTGTCTCTTCCATGGTCACGGTTCTCCATTACAGCTTCATAGCCCTGCAGGATGATTCAAAGAGGACATTAATGAATCTTGAGGAGAGGTTATTTTGCTTTTTTTTTTAGTATCTCTTCACAAACTACCAGTTATTTCTGGTATCTGAACATAATAATTAATGTAAATTTGTATGACATCCCTCCTGGTAGTCACTTACCTTGTATCACAGATGGTTTCCTGGGAGATGTGGATCTCAGCTGCAGTCCTGTGAAAAAAAGGTAAGTGATCCACTACCTTAGATGAACTGTGATCAAGACACTCCATAATACAAAGAGAAACAATCTCAGCACACCTGATACAAGCTGCATTGAATAATGAAATATGGAATTGCAGAGTAACTAAAGTAAATGATTAAATATACACTCTTAAGACTGATACCTCCCTTTGAAGGTTTCAAATGAATAGAGATAAAAGCTTCTTGGGAAAGTCTGCATTTCAGTATGACTGATTTTTTAAAAATATATATTTTATTATACTTTTCATCAAAAATCTTCTTCAGAATTGTTGTCTGCAGCATGTTATGGGAAAAACCCATAAACCTGCAGTCATTTTGACTGATCAGGAACTGAACAGATAAAAATAGCTGGTTTTGTCACCCAAAAATCATACATCAAGCAAAAAACCCTTAGTGTTCTTTTTATAAGTATTGAACTTGTAACATTTTTAGAATTTTAATATTTTAGAAAAAAAATTACAGAAGGAGATGTTTCTTCAAGAAATACATCTTGATAAACCTAGACAATATTATGAATAAAGGAAAAAAATAAAAACAAAATTCTATCTCTTGTTGGGTCTATTTCAAATCATAACAAACAAATTTGCACATAGATAATTTTAGCAACACTCTTCCCATAAGACAATGACCTTCAGCCAATGGGAATCCAGACCTTTTGACTCTGTTACCCTTCTCCATCTCCAAGTTAAATGACTTGTATGCAAAACCTATCATTGCATTTCAGAGCAATGTGTACTGCACAGACAAGAATTGTGTTGAGGGCAAAGTAGTTCTTCCATGCCTTTAATAGTGCTATTTCCATTTCAGTTTAATTATTATTGGATGTCTTACAGAGATGTTGGCTCTTAGACTGCAAAAACCATACATTTTTTTCACATTTTGTAGGAGTTGAGATCATCAAGTGAGGCCAGCACTGACTTCTGACTTGTTTCAAGATATATGATAAGTTATTATGATGTGTCACTTAGTTAATCATACTCAAGGGTGTTAATATTTTGTGACATGCCATGAATGATAAGGTACTGTAACTCAGAAGTTACCCTCTGTCATAACTGTCAAGCAGGACATTAAATCTGGCCTCACTGGTAAAATTTACTTATCTACCTAATTTAGGACCAGGACTTCAATATGCTGCAGCTGCTCTGGCCCAGGGAAGTATCATGTTAATGGTGCAGAAGTTAAGGAAATCTTGTTCAATTTCTTTACACATCACTTGTGAGAATAGCCACTGAGTTTGATTGTGCTGTTCAATAAACCAAATTCTTTTCCTTCAAAATTTAGAGGAAAAATACATTTATCAAAGCAAGAGAGGTCTGCTTCCATATAATCCCCTTGAAATCAATGAGTTACAGTTTTCACTGACTCCAAGAATGTCAATGTGGCAGAGAAGTACAACCAAGTGCAATAATATTAGATCTCCACAGATAAGGGAGAAGAAGGAGAGGTCTTTAAAATAAAACTGCTACAGAGAGGTATAAAGAAAATTATTATTATTCTTCCTCTCAGTACAAGAACCATGATGCAAACAATGAAATTATTAAGCATAGGGGTGATTTTTTTTTCTCATGAGAAATATACCAGTCTTATGTAATTCTTTGCCACAAAGACTAATAGAAACCAAAAGTGATCATTAGCTACAAAATAACTTGATTATTTTCTAAATATAAATACTTTCATGATAGTGTTAAATTGTCAATAAGTATTATTATTAGTCTCTTAATGAGTCCAAATTTCTACATTTCAAGGCAACTTCAGGTAATCCCATTGGTTGATCTAACCATTGGGAACTAATCCAGTAAGAGGGAGACAGAAGTTTCTTTTCTTCTAAAATCATCATATTTGATGGACAGAAGGACTGACGGTACATGACATGCTAAGTAAGAGATCTCCATTAAGAAATTATCAAAGTTTCTATGATCTCAGTGTCATAAGTATTTTTGGGGTGTAAGTTCCTTTGTCTGGCTTATTGGTTGGAAAAGAAATTATAAACTCTATGGGAAGGAAATGGACTCTTCTGACCATCCTTTCAGGATTTTAAGATGTCTTCGTTTAAGGGTCAGAGAGAGAGAG
>NW_010196553.1:0-583 GCF_000695765.1 Mesitornis unicolor
CGTTCTGTGATTCTGTGATTCTGTGTAAACATAGATTTCAGAAATGAGAATGAAATACAATGTGATGGCGAGAAGATATATAAATGTATTAAATTATAGAAATAACTTTCTACATCTCAGAAATTGGCTCAAATATAGTATAAAATAAGAAGGAAAATAATATATACAAAAGACAGAACTTCTGCTGCTTTTATGATCTGCAACTTCTGTGTCAAATGGTAGCATTTTTTTATTTAGCAATAATACAGATGACAAACATTTCTTTTACTGCCACATCCAAAGAAAGATGTTTCATGTACTCATCAAGGAGAAGGTAATCTAAAATGGCATATTCCAGGAAAGGTATGTCAACCCAAAGAAGTTGCTGTAAGTTGCTACATCATAGATCAAGCCAATGGCATTGCATTTAAAAATAAACAGAGGCATGGATACATATTTGGAAGACAGCAAAGCATTATCACACCTTTTGTCAAATTTAACTGCTGCTGTAGTCTTAAAATATTTTTTCCTTAAAAAATAATAGAGACATAAAGAAGCAGGAGAGAGTTTTCATGTTTCATTTTCAAAGAAATGTTCTTTCCCT
>NW_010196553.1:614-9409 GCF_000695765.1 Mesitornis unicolor
AGCACATCACTCTCATTAATGTAAGTGTGAGTTAATCACAGAGGAGTGAAGGAAAAGCTTCTCAAAGTACACAGACATAAATATACATAAGGTGGACATCTGCTGACAGTATCCTGTTTTAGTTCATTCTTGAATTTGAGCCACACCTGTTAAAGTTCCTAGAGCTGAACTAGTTTTAAACTCAGAGTACACGGTTATTTAGGTGGTGTTAATGTGTCTAGTGCTACATGTGACAAAGGAAAATACATTGCTCAAGAAACGTGTAATACAAGAAACAATTCACTGTGACAAATCATGCCAAAACTGTAGCCCTTACTTAAGGGTAGTTTGTAACTTGTAGTAATTTGTAGCCCCAAATAATTTAAATTCATCAGAAGGGCAGCAATCCAAGGGTGCTAGAATCAAGACTTCTATAAACGGACTGGCATGTTTACAGAATGAGAAAGGGAGTAGAAACAGAACTCTTGCAAGTCTGCAGATTTTATCTTTTTCCTTATTTACAACTTTCTGCATTCTGCCCATTCTATGATGTGCAAGATTAGGAAGCCTAATTAAGAAGTGAAAAGAGAACTGCTGACATAATTGAAGAAATAAACATACCTAAATTTTTGAAGTCCTAATTTTCTGTGTGTTTTGCTGCTCTTACTGCCAAAAGACGTGAGCTGAAATTCAAGCCACTTGTGCACTGAAAAAATATTTGTCACCTGTCCTTTTAGATTTATCTCAGTACTATTTCCATGTTTTGTCAAAATGCCTTTCAATCCCAGATTAGCTCCATAGAGGGGAAAAAAATTGTCTTTTACAGTGACCCAACTTTGACAAATTGCTGATATATGTTTCAGTTAGGGAGAAAACATTTCCACTTGAATTCCTTATTTCCAGTCTGCTGGCACCCTTCAGTTTTGAAAGTAACTATTTTTGTAGAGCACCTTTTCAAATGTAAATTATTAAAATTTATTTAGTATTAATGCTAAGTTTAGCTGTCCCAAATTATTTAAATGGCTACATCATTCATATTGTATCATTCTCACAACTTCACCTCCAGAAAATATTACATTACATCTGCAAGGTATTTAACATTTTGCACTGGGGTTATTAGATAGATTCAGAAGAAATGGTGTAAATACCCCATATTTCTTCAGTGCCTAACACTAGACACTTTCTCAAAAAGGGTATTAAAAAATCAGGATGCAACATGAAGAAAAAAAGCAGCATATAGAAAAGATGACTCAAAAATAAATTGAAAACTGAACCATTTTACTTAAAAAGGAGATAAGTAAAAAGAGTTTTTATTTGAATTTAAGAAATGCTAAATTGAAGTACATTTCAAGTTTTCACCATGTACAATTAATTTGACAGATAGCAGTGTCTTGTGATTAATGTCTTTATTGTTCTGGTATGTAGAAAATATTTTATTTATGTAGAAAACATTGTTAATGTTTCCATAGGCAGTTTCAAGTCTCATCCTTGTTACTTATAGGCAACTGTGATGAGAATGAGGTTGGCATTTTACTCTACTGAGTCACAGTAAAGGAAAAAAATTTAATGTGCTTTCTAGAGAAGGACATCTAGCTGCCTTGTCAGTATATAAGATGGGTTAGAAAACACAGCTGTATTCTTTTCCTAAGCAAAAGCTCCAAGAAACTTTTCATGCCTTTTTCCCAAGAAGGGCCGAAGGCCTACAATTTTTTATTTTTAAATTGAACTAGGCCAAAGCCACAATATGTTTGCTGGTTTTAGTGAGAGAGAAAAAAAAAATTAAAAAGCACTGCAGTAAAAACAAGTAATTTAAAGTTTTCAAGCAAAGAGAGAAGACACAAAAAAAATGAAATAAAAGGACACAGGCTGAGAAGCAAGATCCATAACACCGAGATTTACATGAGCTTGTCAGTCTACAGTATCTAGCTATCAACAGCTGCACAGAAACTTTAATTATATGGGAGTTTTAGCATTCAAGAAGTTAGAGAAGTCATTAAACAATTAAATCACTAAATATAGCAAGACCCTGAAAAATGTATGTAAGCTAGAATAATCATCTTGGTATCACTGCTGGTGCACGTGGTGAACTGTCTCTCAAGTTTGGATATAACTGGATAGAAGAGAACATTTAAGATAAACATATGAAATCATTTTATAAAATGTAGTTATTTCAGACAGCCAACAGAAATCTAATGAAGCTTTGCTACTTAACAGGTGCTTCCTAAATGGTAACGGATGTCATGAGCTTTCTGTATGTCCTTCATAAAGAAGTCAAGTTTGTATTTTAAATGTAGTAACAACTTTTCCTGCATAGAAAAAGGGATAATAGAGTTATCTTTATATAATTTTAAATCTGATAAGGACTCTTTATCCTTAGCTGCATGTTAAAAGCTGCATTATAAAAGCATCCCAAATTACATAAAAGGAAGGGCTCCCATGCACATTAGGAGCTTCGTGGTGTATTACTGAATGATTCTTTAAGTGGCCCACAGACACCTAAGAAGCATATCCATTTTTCATACTATATGCATCTGTGTAGTTAGTGATTTGGAGCTCCTTTTGTAGTCAGAGCAGGTAATATTAATTTAGCTCTTGGAAGTATAAGGTATGTCCCAATATGTGTAAGTAGTAGCATTAGCAGGAATAAAACACAACTTGCAAGAACTTGATGTTTTCAGCACTTTCAAGCAACTCAAGCATTTTTCATCTGAATTTGTTTTCTTAAAAAATACATATAAAAGCAGAGACAGAAGAGGCCATGCAGGAGGAAGACCTACTATTTTTTTTGAATCTGGCTCCCCAGGGAAGAGAAAGAATGAATCTACTCTTGCTATACACTTAAAAAAACAAACTATTTCACGGTAAGTAAATCTTACTTTTGCTGCCACATAGAGACCTGTCAGTAAAGATTAAGTGATCAAAAAGAAGCATCACTTGCCTTCCAGTTTACTCAAAAACCTCAGCAAAAAAACCCCTATTTTAAAGTGAGAGCTGACCTAGGATAATATAAGCAAGGTGTGCTAATTGTCTGGGATATGTTTCCAAAGAGTTTGGTTTTAGAAAACTTACTTTTTCAATGTCAGTTCATAGGAAGGAAACTTATTGCAGCTCAGACCATAAGTTTGCATTAATGGAGACTATGTTAAAATAATTAACTCAAAATTCTGGAAATAACTTTAAATACTTCACAAACTTGCATATACTTCAAGTCACGTTCTCTACAGTTATTAAAGCATTTTAAAAAAACCCACTTATTTGTTTTGCAGATTTAAGGTCAAATTCCAAAATCTAAACTAACCTACAACAGAAATTTGAGCAAGGAACTTCACAAATACATGTTACATCATCTTAGATCACATTATTGGTTTATTGAACCCAGAAAATTATTCATTCAGTGGATCATTGAGTAGTTTGTTAAACCATTCCCTGAAGTTACTTCTCCTTTCCATAACTGTCAAGTATTAAACGCTCATGACAGACAAAAAATTGCTGTGAATATTTTATGCTGACTGAACAGTTGTGATGTTTACTGTAAGAATACATACTTTATCATCTAAATTTGAAAAAAACAGGAAATATAACAAAGATCATAAGAAAATAAGCCAAAATAATTTACTTAGTGCTCATTAATATTATGGAAGTCTCTCAAGATGCCATGAAAACTCATGAGGTGGCGGGAGGACATGGAGTAGCTAGCAAAGTGCCAAGGAAATTCAAGCAAATGCAACATAATTATATATGCCAAGAGAGGAGGTTTTTCCTAAGACACTGTTAATGAAAATCCATCTGACACAAATACACAGAGGTGTTTTACGAAGCTAGTTATGCTGCCCTGGGTCAGAGGCCTTTCATACAGCTCAGTTGATTAAGCAGGTTTAAAACTTATTTGTTTCACTTACTTTAAAAAAAAAACAACAAAAAACCAAAACTGAAAAAAGACTTCGTTTCACAACGTCACTTTTAGCTACTTGTAAGAGAATTTCTAAATAAAGGCTCTCATATGATGATCCCAGTTGTGCGTGGTTGATACCATAGCTGAAGAAGTAAATGAGTGATGTGCTGTTAAAAGTGAAAGTCCTTCCTTTGAAGCACTTGGAGCACTCAGCAAGATTTGGAAAATTTGTCAGAAGTATATAGAGACTTGTAAAGATAAGAAACAAGCAAATAAGACTACTTGATTCAGTCTTTAAATCTGAATATATTTCTACCACTTCAGATGGGGATCTTAATTCACTGATCCATGGAATATTTGAAAGTGACATCATTCTGATTTATATAAAATATTTAACGATCAGGGCATGGACAGTGACTTCATAGGTAGCTCCTGGGTCTGCCTTCTATCTGGTCATTATGGACTGGCTGCATATTGGTACAAAACAGAAAAACATTCACAGAACAGACTCCAGAGGGACGTATATGCTATCAGATTGCTTAGTTTACTGTTCCACTTCCAGGCCCAGTCTGATAATAGTTAACACTATATATATACATCTTTTAGGTTTTTTTCCTGTGTTTTAGTACAGATCAAATAATTTACTCCCTCTCTTTTATGTTGTTGTGGAACACGGGATAATTCATTCTGGTTCTATCCTCTACAGGCAGTATATACGGATGCAGACTGATCTGTATAATTTCCTGAAGGTAACAAAGCTGAAGCTCATAAAGAAGGCAATATAAAATTAAATATTTTGAAAAATATACTAGACCTCTTACAGGCTATTGCCCAGACCAGTTGAATCTGCAATCCTTACACCTTGCCTGGCCGGTTCCAAGACAATATCAGTATTTTACTTCACATAGATGTTCAAATACTACTGGTTCAAATACTTTATTCTCACATAAATTTTTCCACATAGATTTGACAAGTCTGATAAACACAAAAATAAATTTTAAATATTCAAAACTACTTCTTAGCGGTTAAAGTTTGGTCTTCGGTTTAGTTCTTTTGTTTGTTTGGGGTTTTTTTTGCTTGGTTTGGTTTGTTGTTTGTTTTTTTTAAAACCAATCCTTATGCAACAGTACTAACAGTTTCTCTTTTTGCCATCTGTTATTTTCATTAAGTGATACATAATTTTTCATTCAGTTTGTTAAATAAATAAGAAAATATGTAAGTTCAAAGTCCAAAATTAATAATTTTTTATTTTCTGTGAACTTTATTTCTCTTGTCATTGTTACTTCCAAACGAACTATTCCTCTAGTACTTTTTTCCAGTTAACCCAGTTACTAAAAAAGATAAAACTTCACTGATACACTGAAGTGCTCATTAATATTTTGTTGTATGCAAAGACTTTAACTATCACAGAAACACAAAGCTGTTTAGGTTGGAAGAAAAGTCTGGATGCCAGCTAGTCCAGCCACCCTACTAAAGCAGGGTCAGCCAAAGCAGGTTCCCCAGGACCATGTACAGTCAGGTTTTAAGTATTTCCAAGGATGGTGACTTCACAACCTATCTGAGTGTACTGGTTTTTGCTGGGATACAGTTAATTTTCTTCATAGTAGATTGCATTTTATGTTTAGGGTTTCTGACCAAAACAGTGTTGATAAGATAGGGATGTTATAGCTATTGCTGAACAGTGCTTACACAGCATCAGTGCCTTTTCTGTTTCTCATTCTGCCCTACTAGAGGGTAGACTAGGAGTGCACAAAAAGCTGTGAGGGACACATCCAGGAAAACTGACCCCAAGTGACCTAAAGGATATCCCATACCATGTAACATCATGCTTAGCAACAAACGTCGTGGGGAAAAAGGAGGAATGGCGAGGGACGTTTGGAGTTATGGCATTTATCTTCCCAAGAAACTGTTACATGTGATGGAGCCCTGCTTTCCTGGAGCTGACACCTGCCTCTCAATGGGAAGGAGTAAATTAATTATGTTTGGCTTTGCTAGCATGTGCAGCTTTTCCTTTACTTATTCAAATGTCTTTTTCTCAATCCATT
This sequence comes from Mesitornis unicolor, assembly GCF_000695765.1. NCBI lineage: Eukaryota > Metazoa > Chordata > Aves > Mesitornithiformes > Mesitornithidae > Mesitornis > Mesitornis unicolor. The sequence continues at coordinate 6,531 of NW_010196553.1, forward strand.
TGTTTCCTCACTCTTAATCTTTCAGTGCTCTTCTCTATCCTTCTAGGAGGAGTGAGCAAGCGACTGTGTGAGGCTTAGCTGCCAGCTGGCGTGGAACCACAACACTAAGCAACCTGTTCCAGTTCTTAACAATCACATAGTTAAAAAGTGTTTTCTTATGTTCAAATGGATTCTCATGTGTTTTAATTTCTTTCAATTGCCTCATGGCCTTTCATTGGCCTGTACTGAGAAGAGTCTGGTTCTGTCGTCTTCATACCCTTCCATCAAGTATTTAATCACACTGATGGGATACCCCTGAGCCTTCTCTTCTCCAGTTTGAACAGTCCTAGCTGTCTCCACCTTTCCTCATTGCAAGATGCTCTTGTCCCTTAGTGGACTTTTGCTAGACTCTCTCCAGTATGTCCACATCTTTCTTGTATTGGGGAGCCGAGAATCAAATACAGTATTCCAGACATGACTTTACCAGTGCTTAGCAAAGGAGAAGGATCTTTTCCCTTGGCCTGCTTGCAGTACCTCACAAGCTTCCTTACATCTTTGCAAAAAGGTTGAGTTCTCTGATAGAGACCAACAAATATATTCTTTTTTATTTTTACCTTTAAACATGTATGTCAAAATATTTAGCCAAAAATTCCAAAAATTCAGGTTTTTCTAACACTCATAGGAAAAGTATTTTATATTTGATAATTTATTCATGCGACATTATGGAATGGTAATATGATTAGACCTGTAACTTTGTTTATTTATGTGAAAAAACTAGGAAATGCTCCCATTGAAACCCACACTTTTGGGTTCTGTATAAATTTCTAAAAGAATCAGATATAGATAGTAGCTGGGTAAACGAACAGATACCCTTAGACAAATTACATATAATGTTTAGTTCCATATATCAGATTTACCTCAGAAAATACTTTTTCTCACCACCATACTATCGTATCTCACCACCAGGATACTATATAACATAACTCCTTGATATTTACCCTGAAACATAGACATTACCAATTTCTGATATTGCTCTATAGCACACATTCAGCTTATTCCTGTTAAAGGTGACTTTGTCTTACCAATTAGGTATGCTACTTTTGTGGAATCTAATTCTTAAATAATTTAAAACCAACCTTATATGTCCTTAGTCTTCAGCTGCTTGCAATGCTCAGTCAACTAGTGGAGCTGTCTGGAAGATGACAGTTAAACTTTGCAGGAATATTCAAGAATTCAAAGTTTGTTTTCATTCCTTACGAGAGCAGCTACAGCAAAGAATCTTCTGAACACATATAATGCGTCGAAGTTACCATTTATGACTCAAGCTGTCACTTCTCAGCTATAGTCTTGGGAGACCCAGAGGATCCATTCATTTACAGAGTGTAAAAACTGTTTTCAGTAGATAGCACCCTGTTCCCACTTGACTTATTTTCTCAATGGTCTTCCTCAGTTTAGGAACTCAGCTTGACATGAACCTTTTCCATCTCACAACCAAGATCCTCATGTCTGAACTCACTGCTGCTTTTAGCATGGATATATGGCACCTGTGTCAGAGCTATCACACAGTTGGCTTTTAGTGAAGAAAAACTGAGCTTACATTTACCTACAAAACTGTATGTAGTCATATCTAATGACAGACGGACTCACTTTCTCTCTCTGGAGCCAAGTAAGTAAGGCACTAACCTGAAAAAGACTTCCATTTATCCCCTTCTTACCTGACTTGAATTTATCATTGCTGCAAAATTCTGACCTGCCTCTAGACTTAAAACCTGATTTTCTCTGACTGAGCCTAGCCTGTAGACTTTGGAGGGATATCCTGCACTGATGTCTAGGTGTACCTTTGGCTGGTCCATTGCAGAGAGTGCTGGGGTTTCCCCTCACTCATCCTGGTTTCCAAGAGAAGGAAGCCAGGTGCACAAGCAAGAAAGGAGCCACAGTGCACTCTACTGGTTCTCTCATCAGAATGGTGGAAGATAACATAGTATGCACACACAGCAGTACGAACAGTGTGAAGGTATTAAGGTCATGCTTTGCAGGCATTCACCTTTTTCCTTCATTTTTCACTGACAACAGAGAAAATACAGTTGACCATTTTTGTCACTTAAGTAATGTATCTTGAGTGATGCTACTGTCTTCCTTTCTTCGTTCTCTGCTACAGCAACCCTACAGAGCAGGTGCAAAGAGTTTCAGGCTCTGCTCATTCTCCAAAAGCTCAGCTCAGGCCTGTCAGTCTTATAGATGAACTAGTAAAGTGCTTAGCTTGAGTGAATATACCCTGATTATTAACCTGTACGTGAAGCTGTACAGCGTCTGGACTGGCTCTGGCTCACATCCAGGAAGCCTGAGGACAGTGTACCTGACATCTAGCTGTATAGCTTCCATACATTTATCAAAATAGATAGAAGTTGGGAATTACAGTTCTGCCTAATTACTCATTATATTAGCAGATTATGATACTTCTGAACCAATCTTTCACGCAGGCCTAAGAGACACGAGCAATGTTACTGAGTGTATTCCAGGCTGAGAACCTAAACCTTTGAGCAGAAGGAAGCTTTAGCAAAGACACAAGGGACTTCAGTGGAGAGCGTGAGACTGGGTATGGGTATTCTGACTGACCATGGGTGAGCAGACTGGCCTAGTGTCCCTTAAAAAGGCCAGATTTTATTTTGCTTTACACCTGTCTGGTTTGGTTGACTGTCCTTCACAAAGAAAAGCCAATTTATGCTATTCCTGGCCAAATTAAGCAGCAGCTGGAGTAGCCTCTTCAAGCTCCCTGAGGGTCACCCATCTCCATCATTGTTACAGGAGCAGCTCTTGGAATTTAACATGTTCCTTTGGTACTGCTGACTCTCCTAATAGTCTAGTACTATCTACCCCTCCCCTAGCCACCCCAAAAGCTT
>NW_010196553.1:9440-11263 GCF_000695765.1 Mesitornis unicolor
GGGAAAGAGGAAGTTATTTGGCCTGGGATGTTGTGTCAATTTTATCTCCTTTATAGAATTTACAAATTCAACTATTCAAGAGCAGTTATCATCTGGGAACCTTTCATTTTTAAAATATAGTGTAGCATTCCCTGAGCAGTATAGAGACGCAATAACTGGATCAAAGACTCCAGCTAAGAGTCAACAAAACCAGCAAAGCAAGACTGAGAGTTGAGAACATCTGCTACTACAACAAAGTTACCTTTCTTGCTTTCACTCTGGAATCCTGACAGGTTCTATTGGAGAATTAAACGAACAAAATGAAAGATAAACAAGTCCACTGAAGAGCTGGTAATTTCTTTTCTAAATAAACATTTTTGTTCATTGTTCAAGAAAATAAATATACAAATAAAGCCTCAAATAAAACCCCACACATTAAGTTCTATTGCAGCTCCTGATATGTGCTATTTTTAAAAAAAGAGGGTAGAAGAAACCTGTTGGGTAATTAGATCCTGAAATACAAGTCAGCAACAGACATGTGGGCACAACAGTATTAACTGCAGCTGAACTGAAGATCTAAGCCTTTAGACATAAATGAGAATCACATATTGGTTTACTGGCCCTCAAGGAGTTCAACATACTGGGAAATGTCTAGATTTACTGCAAAGCGGCTTGTAATTTTATTATCTACAGAAGTCTAAAAGCTTCTCAGAGTATGTTTACACTGCAGAGTGTGTTTACGGCACACACTGCAGCTTATGTAGACATTTGTGAGCTACCTTTAAACTTCAAGTCATTAGAGCACCAGCATGCACTACTACAAAGGCAGCACAAAAGGGCGGGTGAGTATTGTGTCAGTAAAGCCAACTTCCTTTAGCAAATTCTGCATTTTTTTTGTTCATGTCTTGACATTTATTTGCACCAAAGCAATGCACCCAAAATGAAACCCTTATACCCTTACTGATTTAGGTTTTTTAAAAAGGTTCATAGATAACCTTCTGTGGCTATCAAGTCTGATGCCCCAAAATTAAGCTCTTGCTTTCTGACTAACTCAGATATTTTTTAAAAAAATGTGTAGGTAATCTTCTGCAGATATAAAGCCATCTTAGAGTGATCTGATTATGAGAGCCCGTGCTTTGATGAACCCGAGTAGGACAATCCTAGGGTGAATTAGAATATTCACAATATCCTATAGTGAACAGAAGTTCACTATATAGTGCGCAGACTCTGTTGTTCTCTGGTTCTTGCTCAATCCGGGGGGTCGGGTTTAGCTGGTTCCTGAGACCACTCTCTGGTTCTTATCAGCAACTCAAGACTTCAATTAGCTGCGCATTTAGTAAGTGATAATAATAATGCTTTCCAAGATTTCTTTAATCCCTTTTTCAGTCCCCCCTTTTCTAGAGGATTAGTAAATTCTTTTACTATGTATAATACTAATACAGTGCCTCTTTATTTAATATTTCCTCAAAGTATTTATTAGACTCAAGTTTTCATCGTAATTGGTTTTTCCTCCATTCACTGTAAGAATCTTTTGTACCCTGGAGAGACCAAAACTACAACGCAAAATTATACAGAACAATATAGACAAAACAATAAACGTTACTGCTGCTATGAATAACTCTTTTAGCCATGTTAAATTAGGTATCCAAGAAGTTAGTATGTCCCATAATTGTAAAAATCCCCATGATGTGTTATCTTCTCGAGCCTTGGCTGTTCTAGTTGGGAATGCTTCTGGGCAACCTGAAAAGGCATCTGTTAATACCAATAAATATCGATATCCCTCTTCTCTTGGGAGTTCTGTAAAATCAATTTTCCATTGGTGCCCAGGCCCATTACCTTTTCCA
>NW_010196554.1:0-334 GCF_000695765.1 Mesitornis unicolor
CCAGAACCAGGGCTGGGGATGGGACTGGAGCTGGGGCCAGTGCCGGTGCCGGTGCCGGGATTGGGACGGGAGCCAGGGCCGGAACAGGAGCCGGGGCCGGTACTGGGGCCGGAGCCAGGGCCGCCAGGGCGACTTCTGAAACCATATTATTCTCCCACAAAGAGACCTGAGTACGCCACAGTCTTACAATTAGCACCATTTGAATTACAATGAAGAACCACCAAACATAACTGTAGTAGCCATTCCTCATTTCTCAATTTCTCTGTTTCAAGCTTTCCAGGCAAAGGAACAGAATTTTTTTTCATAAGCATGTTCATGAGGTAGTGGCCAAAGC
>NW_010196555.1:0-200 GCF_000695765.1 Mesitornis unicolor
CCCGTACTTTGAACTCCGGCGGCGTGCGCAGGGCCCTGGCAGTCAGATCGGCGCGCCTCGCAAAGATCAAAATTACGCGTAAACATCGATATCGCTCCTTTGGGTAATTTTCTGTGCTCTTCACTCTCTCCTCTCTCTCTTTGCATTGTTTTTATGTCCGTGTGCGCTTATCCGTGTGTGACTTCCTAAAAGATACCGAT
>NW_010196555.1:643-928 GCF_000695765.1 Mesitornis unicolor
TTGACCGTCTCAGTCGGTAATCCACGAACTAGGCAGGATTTACACCTTCGGAGTTCCGTACAATGCCGGCCTAATTGATTGCTAAATCTCAAGTTTTCTAAATGCAAGTCCTTTTTGGAATTATTTTCTCCGGTTGCCTGCACCTACTTCTCAGAGAAGAAAAGAGAGGAAATAGAAGAATCCCTCATTTGTACATTTTCAGCTGCAAGGGATTTTTGTTTCCTTTTTAATTAAAAAAAAAAGGCGCCTGAGGCGCTTTTCGCTAGCTCGGCCCGCGGGGTTGGA
>NW_010196556.1:0-5470 GCF_000695765.1 Mesitornis unicolor
CCCCGCAGGGCAGGGTCGGTTGCATAACTCGGCTGCATCCGTCGCGTGTCGGCACGGAGCGAGGGCAGCGGCAAAGCCTGACCCTCTGCACACCCACGCCTCGCCCCACGGCACGAGGTGGGGTGCCCCTGCTCCTGCCCCACAGCACAAGGTGGGGTGCCCCTGCTCTTGTCCCACAGCACAGTGTGGGGTGTCCCTGCTTTCACTCACAGCACAAGGTGGGGTGCTCCTGCTCTTGCCCTGCAGCACAATGTGAGGTGCCCCTGCTCTCACCCCATGGCACAGTGTGGGGTGCCCCTGCTCCTACCATGCAGCACAAGGTGGGGCGTCCTGCCCTGCAGCACAACGTGGGGTGCCCCTGTTCTCCTCCTGCAGCACAAGGGGGGGTGTCCCTGCTTTCACTCACAGCACAATGTGGGGTGCCCCTGCTCCTACCGTGCAGCACAATGTGGGGTACCCCTGCTCTCACCCCATGGCATGAGGTGGGGTGCCCCTGCTTCTACTCTGCAGCACATGGGGTGCCCCTGCTCTCACCCCACGGCACAAGGTGGGGTACCCCTGCTCTCACTCCATGGCACAGTGTGGGGTGCCCTTGCTCCTACCGTGCAGCACAAGGTGGGGTGCTCCTGCTCTCGCCCCATGGCACAACATGGGGTGCCCTTGTTCTCCTCCTGCAGCACAAGGTGGGGTGCCCCTGCTCCTGCCCTGCAGCACAAGGTGGGGTGCTCCTGCTCTCGCCCCATGGCACAACATGGGGTGCCCTTGTTCTCCTCCTGCAGCACAAAGTGGAGTGCCCCTGCTTTCACTCACAGCACAAGGCGGGGTGTCCCTGCTCTCACCCCACAGCATGAGGTTGGATGCCCCTGCTCTCGCCCCAGGGCTCTGATCACACCCAGCTTAAAGGCTCACAGGTTTGCTCCCCCACCCTAAATCCCCAGCCCGCACTCGCACTGGGACCAGTAAGGAGCCGCAGCCGCAGGCGGGAGCAGTCACATCGATTACTGCCAGTGGAGATCTCCAGGGCGTGAAACATTTTGTGCCAGGGGTGCAGAGGGGAGGGTTTGCGGATCAGTTTGGACAAAGCAGCAAGCTCAGAAACCCTCAGATGGGCAGATTTTTAGAAAAATCTCCCCCAAAAAAATGCCCCCCCACCTTCCCCACCACCTTGCTGCAAGGCTGGTGCTGTTTGCTGGCTGCTGCAGCCATTTCATCCCTCTCTGCTCTCCCGTACCCGTGCTCTGCTCCATCCGGGCAGGATCTGCATGGGTTTGGGATGAGGCAAACCCAAACTGCAAGGCCAGCACCGCTCAGAGCTCCCCTGGGACCAGCGACGGGAAGACATCGGCACCACTCCTCATAATCCGTGACCTCTCAGACTCACTGAAGTGCTGGGGTGGGAGAAGCCCTGGTCACAGCTCGTGTTTACACACAGCAACACCTCCCAGCGCTCCAGTGTCACCATGTGTGACCCCCCAGGACCTCTGAGCCCGGGGCTATTTAGGAACCAAGCAGGGAGGGGACCCTGCGTGGAGGGGCTCGGTGCGAGCACGGGGGTTTTGTAAGCTTCCTTCCTGCGCAGACACAGCTCTGCAAGCCCAGGGCATCCAGCGGCAGCTGGCAGCGAAGGGAAGTCCTGTCCTCAGCGAGGAAACGAAACGAGACGGACCCACACGCCTCGGAGGTGACAGCTTTGGGCTGAGACGGAGCTGGTGCCTGCTCACCAAACCCCGAGCTGCCCTGTCCGCATCTCAGAGGGGACGGGGATGGTCCAAGACAGCACTGACCACACAAATTATATCACACAGCAGAGCTGACAGCTCCTTCCCTGCCCTTGGGGTACACAGAGCACCCAAACCCCTATCAGAGGATGCTGGGGGTCTCCTTGTGTGCCCCAGCTCCTCTCAGCCGCTGCTCAGGACCTCTGAGGTCCCCCTGGGCAGCAGCAGGACCCGCAGCTGCTAAACCCGCTTCCCACCTCTGCTTTATTTTTGCAGGAGAAGAGGTGGGGAAAAAAAAAACCCCTCAGCAGCATCGCTGGGATGAGTCACTACAGAAATAAGAGCTGGGAACATAAAAGCCTCCTTTGTGCCTCTACAAAGCGCGTTATCGGGGCCAGTACGGCAGGCAGGATCATCTCAAAAAGCTGCGGATCACTTACCCAGCTGCAAAGCACAGCGGTGCCCTGCCCTGAATTTAAGCAGCACACGTAACCTGGTCCATTCTGGTCTCCAGCTCGAAGGCATCGGGGCGATCCTGCGGGTTAGCAGCCAACATGTCTTTCAAGAGCTGCTTGATGCCCTCAGACATGGAAGTCCTGCGTTTCTGAGGGATGTGCAGCTCCATCTTTGGGTTTTCTAGCAGCGCTTCGCCGACGGGCACGATCTCGGTGCCCTGCTTGATGTAGGTCCCCAGCAGCTCCTTCTTGGTCTCGGCGTCGATGAAGGTGATCCTCTCGATCATGGCCCAGATGATGATGCCGAGGGCGAAGATGTCGGCCTTGGCGGTGTAGTGGCCCTCCCAAACCTCAGGCGCCATGTAGAAATCGGAGCCGCAGGCCGAAGACAGCCAGTACTTGTTCACATTCACAGTCCTGTTCTCCTGCCCTCCTTCCTTGCCCCGAGCCGTCAGGCCGGCGCACACCTTGCTCAGCCCGAAATCCGCCACTTTCAGCACGGGGGTGCCCGATTTCTCAGTGATGAGGATGTTGTCCGGCTTCAGGTCGCGGTGGACGATGTGGTTCTTGTGCAGGAAGGCGATGGCGCTGGTCAGCTGCAGCATGAAGCTGCGGTTGGTGGCGGGGTCGGGTCTCCGCGACAGCACGTACTGGTTGAGGTCGCCCCCTTCACAGAACTCCATGACGAACCACAGGTAGCAAGGCTCCTCCGCGTAGCCCAGGACCCTTTCTCCTGATGCAAATGGATGAAAACAAGAGAAGGGTTGGTTTTTTTTCAGATATATTGCAAAACATTTGCATTAATTCAAGGAACGGGTCTGGTTGATGTGGATGTGTTTATCTGAGCCCATGCCCTGCAGCCGGCTCAGGGACCTGCTCCGAGCAAACGCATCTTGGTGGGTGTATTTGGAAGCAGAGGGTAATTTTCCTGTGCTGCCACCAAGCCATTCTCCCCAGGCCCCCAAAGCCAAAGCAGCAGCAGCTGAAAGCACAATTAGCAGCAAATCCACCTGAAAAAGTAATCAGTTGTGCATGAACACCAGCTCTCCCACCTGAACTGTGCCATGGGAGGGAAAGGCTGGGGTTCACCTCATCTTTATGTATGGGAAGGGGTGGTTGTAGGGCAGAGAGGTTCTCCTGCCCCTCTGCTCTGCCCTGCTCACACCACAGCTGCAATCTTGTGTCCAGTTCTGGGCCCTCAGCTCCAGAAGGACAGGAACTGCTTGAAAGAGTCCAGCAGGGCCACAGAGATGAAGTGCGGATCCGGCACCCATGGTGAGACAGTGGCCTTGCCATGTTTCCTTACCATACAAGCGCTATCACTTGGAGAAGTGAACACTGTGGAGCATCTCCTGCTGAGGAGCAGCTGAGGGAGCTGGGGCTCTTGAGCTTGGAGCAGAGGAGCCTGAGGGGTGCCCTCATTCCTGGGGATCCATTGGGAAAGGGCAGTGTCAGGAGGAAGGAGCCAGGCTCTGCTCTGGGATGGCCAATGCCAGGCCAAGGGGCAGTGGTCCCAAGCTGGAGCACAGGAGGTTCAAGCTGAAGATGAGGCCAAAGTTTGTGAGTGTGAGGGTTATGGAGCATGACCCAGGCTGCCCAGAGAGGTTGTGGAGTGTCCTTGTGTGGAGACACCCAAAGCCCTGGCCGTGTTCCTGTGTGACTGCTCTGGTGATCCTGCTGTGGCAGGGGGTGCACTGGGGGAGCTTTCCAGGTCCCTTCCAACTCCTGACATCCTGGGATTTATGAGAATAACCATGAGTAACTCCCACCCTATCACCCTGCACTGCACCCTACAGCCTTGCTAACAGCAGTCGCTGCTGTCAAAGCCTTGCTGGCTCTTTTGAGACTAAAATGTGTGTGTTTAAGTGTTGTGTCCATGCTAGGGGACCTCTACCACTTTACACAGCTTTCCTTAAGTGCCAGCGGGCACTTTATACCTCTGTTTTATATTGTACCCCTACTCAGTATTAGATTATGCCCCTGCTCAATATTATGCCTCTAACAGCTCCCTCCTTCACCACCAGGAGCCTCACTGAGCTCAGAGCACCCCAAGCCCACCTCGCTGCATGAAGGATTCACCCCAAAACTGCCCTGCCAAGGCAAACCCCTCTCTTGTGCATGAACCAGACCCATAGAGAAACACAACAGCATCACATTGGCTGATGCTGGGCACAGAGCATCACTTTGCTCTAGGAAATTGGGTTTTTTTTACCCTAAAGCACCATAAGGGAGAAGCTGGAGGACACCACCGGCCTCTGCCACAGTTAATAAAGTCACACGGACGGACTCGAGGGGTTTTGAAAGCAGTCAAGTGACTCCACCCGGCTGACAAAGTCAGGGTTTGTTTCAGCAAAGCCCTAGAGAGCAGCTGGGAAAAGCCAAATTCCAGCAGCAGGTAAAGCCAAGGGGACACCGAGCCCCGATTCCTGCCATGGTCAGCGACCGTGGGTGGGGAGCAGTGGTTATTTGCACAAACAGTCTGTAGCCATGGCTACTGCTATGGAAATGTGCACAACACCAGCATTTGGCTGCACCCCCCTGCTCCCAGGTTAGGGCAAGGGGATGGGATGGACCTGCAGACACTGGGTGCCTTTTGAGGGGCTAAATGAGACCCCCAAAGTGCTGGAGGGGGGCTCAGCAGGACACAGCTTGGCTCTGGAGGCCCAAAACACCAACCAGGAGGAGCAGCTTCTGTGGTGTGAGCAACATTTTGGTGAGAGGAGCAGGGAAACTGAGGCAGAGGCCGTTCAGAGGGGGCAGGAGGACCCCAGCTCACACCAGGGCCACCTCCTTGGGTTCACTAAACCCCAGCAGGGCACAGGGCTTTGCTCTCCTGCTCCTCACAGCATCCCAACACGAGGAGCAGCAGGGTTTGGATCTATCCCAATAGGAAGCACAGCAGCACTACCCACAGCCCCTTCTCATCAGGAATCAGCTCCAACACTGGCTCTGCTCCCACAACCCGGGATTTTCTTTTACCCTATCGCATGTTTGGATTTAAACCTCGCACTTGTGAGCACAGGGAGGACATCGCTGACCCAGCGGTAGCCGCGGGGACCGGGGGCTGTAGCCGCGGGTACCGGGCGCTTCGCTCTGGGTGGAGCGCTGCTCTGAGAGGCTGAGGCCAAGAGGAATGTTTCCTCATTTTCTTCCTATAATCTGAGAGTGTTTCAGCTGTTAAATCATCTTCCTGCCTTCAAAACAAGCAGCTTTCAACATAAAGAGCTGGCAAAGCTTCCTAAGGACGAGATGTTTGCAAACGAGAGCTGAGGAGATGCAGGCGAAGCCAGATCTGCT
>NW_010196556.1:5501-7760 GCF_000695765.1 Mesitornis unicolor
GAGCACGTTCCCTGCCCCGATGCAGGGTGGCACACGCCAACCTCTGCAGCGGTCACCTATCCGGGGAGCTCATTAACAGCTCGCTAATTAGCTTAGCATCACCGGGGAAAAATTAAAACCCCTAAAATCTAACGACAGCAGCAGCAGCAGCATCCCCACTGCTGCGTGTAACCCCGCACTCCCTCTGTGCAAAGCAGAGACGAGACGCAGCAGTGAGAAGCCTGGGGGGCTCGGACTGATGGTGACACCCATGGGTGACACCAGGGCAGCCCACAGACATGACCCTGTGGGTGACAAACACCCCCTACCTGTTCATTTAAGGCAGCCGTGTCACCGCCGTGGGTCAGGGACGCAGGGGGGACACGTGGCTGCACACAAGCCCCGACGGTGTGCGTGTATCGGGGCACGTTGCTCAAGTGCGTGCCTCTCCTCCAGGCTTCCAGCTTCCCATTTTTCTCCCCCCCCCACCCCAACCTCTGCCTTTTCAATTCCTTCCTCCGCGTCCCGTTAAGACGACGGAGGTGCCAGCTCCGCGCCGCAGCTGAGACCCGACATCGCCCGCTATCCTGACACTGGTGCTCCCGATTGAGCAAGTCCCCGCCTAATCCCCGGCGTGCCCTGAGCCCCGGCGCGCTGGCACAGCATCTGTGCAGGCCCGTAAATAGCCCGGCTGCGGTCGTGCAGAATGGCACGGCAGCGCGGTTACGTGACGGCCACCTCGGCCGGAGCTCCCCGCGCAGGAGCACGCGGGGACGGGGCCTCGGCCACCTCCGGTTTGGGCTTTGGAAATCACTTATGGGCACCCCAGCAGATCCGAAGCTTGGGGAGGCAGCGAGCGCAGGCTCTGGGGTCAGCAGATAATGCAGAGGGAGGAGAGAACGCGCTCTAGTTTGGGGAGTGAACCTGCAGCTTTGGGATGGAGACCCCAGCTCTGCCCCCCTCTTCAGAGGGACCAGGGCAGGCAGAGCCCTCCTCACATCAGGGGAGTCAAGGGGCTCATGGGGGGTACCTGGAGCTACCCCAAGAGCTTTCCCCCAAGTCACGCCGCTCCTTTTTGGGATGTATATGACAAAAAGGGTGTAGGAAACACCCCTGTACCTGCCAGAAAGAGTTTGACTTGCTACAGCTGGACACACACACCCAAAGTTGGCTCCTCTGCATGAGAGCACGTCAAGGAAGCGCCCAGGTTGCAGAGAAATGAGGGCACTGCTCTCCTAGGATCAGGTCTGCACATGGGGGGAGCCAGGTAGGTCTGGACATGTCCCCCCACAGCAGCACAGAGGGGTCAAGCAAGGCAGGGGCACCCTCAGAGGATGGGTCTCAGCCCCCCAGCACTGGATTTGGAGGCTGCCTGCACTGGGAATAGGGGGCCATGGGAAGACTGAGTCCCCCAAGGAGCATCCAGGAGTCCTGGCAGCCGAATTTGGGGAAGGAGGGTTTGGGGTGAGCAGGCTGGGGGGCACGGGGGCATTGAGGACACGGGGCTGCGGTATTTTTCCACGTCTTCGCTGCACATTGGCAGGGCTGGGCCTGACAAGCAGCCAAGGGAGCAGAGGGAGGGAGCGTTTTGGAGATGTCACCGTCACAGTCATCGGCTGTGACAGGGAAAGGTGACCCCTGACAGCCCCGTGATGCTGCGAGGGACCCCAGGGGAAGATGGGGGTGTCAGTCCCCACTGGTGCTCCCAGGGCTGTCCCCACAGAGCCAGCACTGGCGGGGACAGGAGGGCACAAAGCGTGGACCCAAAGCTGTGAGAGCTCCAGGGAGCAGACAGGGCACTGTCACAGGCTGAGCCTTGGGGTACTCAGAGGAGACGGGACCGTGCGTCAGGGAGATGTCCCCTTGGTGCCACTGGGACAGGGACCAGGGGAGGTCCCCGAGGGCTGCGGCACAAGTCAGGGTAGTGGAGGCAGCCCCAGGAGTGGGGTGCAATGGAGGAGGTGGCAAGCACTGGCTGGGGGTGCAGGGAAGGGCAGAGGGCAGCAGGCAGGGATGCTCCCCAGGGCTGAGGCTGAGCCTGGAGGAGACAATGGGGTCCCTCAGGAGAAGGGCACAGGGCTGGGGTGCTGCAGAGGTGCAGGGCACAGGGAAGGACCCCGTGGGCAGGGCACAGGGTGGAGGCTCAGGGAGGGGTGTCTCTGGGTGCAGCACAAAGAGGAAGGGGCGAGAGCGGAGGAGAGACACAGGCAGAGCCCAGGGGCACAGCACAGGGCAGGTGATGCTGGGCAGGGATCCCAGGGGGTGCTGGGGGTGGGTGAC